>NW_021762965.1:0-785 GCF_005508785.2 Acyrthosiphon pisum
ATTGAATTTAGTTTTTGGTGTAACTTTAAAAAAAATGACCGTAGATACATGAAATTTTGACTGAATGTTTATCTTAGCATTTTCTATATACACCATAACATTTTCAAAATATTTTGATTTATTTTGAGCTCTTTACGGACATTTTAATTTTCCATTTTTTTTTAGTTTTTTTTCTAAAAATATCAATAAAATTTTATTTGTTAGATAAAAAATCTTGAAAATTTAATAGAAGGCTCCTAGTATATTGTTTCAAAGGCAGATGAAAAATATTAAAAATCGTTAGTCACAGTTTTTTTTAATAAGCATTTAAAGTTCAAAAAATGATAAAATATGGAAAAATCACGAAAATTTGCAAATTATTTCGAGTTAGAAATTCATAAAAATTTTTCTTTTTAAATCTAAGATATGAAAATGTAATACACGATTCCTTATAAGATTATCTACCTTTATCAAACAAAAAATATCTATAAGAAAGTCAAATTAAATTTTTATGATCGTTTGAAATTCAATTTTTTACAACATTGGATATTCACTCGATTTCTCATGTAGCGATTTCCTTATTTTGTTGTAATTCAAAAACAAATAACTGCAGATACATGAAAATTTTACCGAAGTTTATATTAGCATTTCCTATACACCATACAATTTTGAAAATATTTTGACTCTTTTTGAGCTGCTTACGGACATTTTCAGTTTTCAATTTTTTTAGTTTTTTTTTTCTATAAATATCAATAAAGTTTTATCTGTTGGGCCAAAAAGTGTATAAATTTAATACAAAGCTCCTG
>NW_021762966.1:0-1194 GCF_005508785.2 Acyrthosiphon pisum
GAACAATTATAACATCTATACAAAAACCCAACATCTTTTAATTGTGTCGACATATTAAGTACCTACCTGTAGCTACGAAGGTTCTTTAAATTACAACTGCCCTTTTTCAGTAACTGTATCTGCAGGATATAATGTGTTGTCCTCATTTACACTTTCTTCTGTATTCCAGACAATTTAAAATTACAATTTTAACAATATTATTTTTTTTTTTATATTTTGTTGTAGTCTAACCTGGAATTATATGTTCCACTAGGAACCTTGGCGATCTCTTATCGAATAATTTACTAGAAGGTGCATTTAAAGGCACCGTCTTATGTGTTGCTGTAAAATCTTAAAGAACGAATACTTAACTCAATTTTTTTTAATAATGAAACGTTACGTATGCAATTTAACTATAGTATAAAGCTGTATCTAATGGTCCAAAACAAATATCTACATATAAATTAAGGCAATAATTATTAATTACCGATAAGCTTAAGAGGACGCTATACCCACACATACGACATACCTATAGGGGAGAGCGGAGTTAGTTGTTACAGGGGCAAGTTGTTACATTGGGGATATCTTGATAACCAATTATGGTAACACTGTGAAACTCAAGAAACAAACTCTATTATCATTACCCCCATAAGCTTTGTAATAATATCCAGTATAAATAAATGGTATCAAGAATAATCTTCAGTTTTCTGTTTTTTGATATCAAAAGTACATTTTTTTCATGATTTTCTTTTGTAATTACAACCCACCCCAATGGAAACTAAGATTATTTCGATACTCAAAATTTGTTTATTATATAGTACTACACCAAATTCTAGTAATATAATTCAATAGTAAATTTTTATTTGACAAAAAATTATTTGTTTAAGAAAAAAAAACCACAGGGGGAAAGTTGTTACAGTCCGTTTAATTATATGTTATTGTTATAAAAATACCAATTTTTGTCCGGCGCGTCCCATGCGTCGCGTCACTCGACACTTGCTCGGTGTTAGCGTGATAACATGGTTCTCGACCAACCAATCGCCTCATTTATGATGCACAAAAAATATTTCATCTTTCTTGGAAGAGTATAGGTACTGTCATTGTTAATTTTTTTTTTTTTTTAATAATTTTAAATTCAAAATATATTGGTTTTGTAACAATGTGCCCCTGGGCTGTAACAATTTACCCCACCACGGGGCAAGTTGTTATAGTTTG
>NW_021762967.1:0-1051 GCF_005508785.2 Acyrthosiphon pisum
GTACTGGTCTAGCAAGACCAAGACCAAGATTAGGCTTGCAAGAACAAGACCAAACCAATACCGAAACTGCAAGACTCTTGCAGTCTTGCAATTTTTTCCCCTCGAAAACACATTTGTGTACCTATCTAGATTCCATTAACTAATAATTTATAACGAAAATAATGAGAATTAATTTGTATTGTTATGAAATTTTATCATTACCTATTCGAGGAAATGGCGAATTATTGAAAAAAAGATTAAAAATATAATGAGAATTAATATTACAAAATAACATAGTTGTTTCATACTAATTTACAATTACTGAAAAATTATTCTTTTTTCCCAAAATCGATAAAAACGTCGAAAGTTGTTTTGCTAATAGAATAATGTATGTCCATAACACACCTTTAATTTGAATCGAATATACTAATAATTGCTGAAAGTCATTACGGACTACGGTAGGTATCATTTTAATAGGAAGTACGTTTTTATTTTCATTCGTAGCTTGTGTGATTTTTCTCTACTAGACATTGTGATCTTAAACTAGTGTCTTATACAGTACCTATAGCATTTCATTAGTGTCGTAAACTTGTTGTCTGTTAATAATACACCTTGTTATAGTTGTTGTTATTGTACCTTTAAAATGAATGACATTGAAGATGTAGTGGACCAAAGCGAGTGTGTGAATGAATTAGAAGATAATAACCAACGTTTTAAAAGTAAATTTAGTGATTATTATGAAATAATACGTTTAAACAATGAAATTTCTGGTTTTTGTAAATTGTGCGAAATAAAAAAAAAGAAGAAAATAAAAATATTAAGAAACAACAATTTAATTTTTATAAACATTATATTGGTCAATAACTAGTAATAAGCAATTAGTAATAACCTATTGATATTTAATTTAAACGCAATAGGAACTTAGAAAGTTAATTATGCTGGTAAATTGATTCATACAACTATACAGTAAAATAATATAAGATAATTTAAAATGCAAAGTTTAAACGAGTATATAAAAATTAAATGTTTGACTTGTTTTATGTTAATGTTTGATTTATGAATATACTATGTA
>NW_021762968.1:0-1029 GCF_005508785.2 Acyrthosiphon pisum
GCTTATATAAACATTCAATAAAAATTTCATAGTATCTACAGTTATTCGTTTTTGAATTAGAACAAAATAAGGAAATCGCTACATGAGAAATCGAGTGAATATCCAATGTTGTAAAAATTTGAATTTCAAACGATCATAAAAATTTAATTTGACTTTATTATAGATATTTTTTGTTTGATAAAGGTAGATAATCTTATAAGGAATCTTGTATTACATTTTCATATCTTAGATTTAAAAAGAAAAATTTTTATGAATTTCTAACTCGAAATAATTTGCAAATTTTCGTGATTTTTCCATATTTTGTCATTTTTTGAACTTTAAATGCTTATAAAAAAAAACTGTGACTAACGATTTTTAATATTTTTCCTCTGCTTTTGAAACAATATACTAGGAGCCTTCTATTAAATTTTCGAGCTTTTTTATCCAAGAAATAAAATTTTATTGATATTTTTAGAAAAAAAACTAAAAAAAAATGGAAAATGAAAATGTCCGTAAAGAGCTCAAAATAAATCAAAATATTTTCAAAATTTTACCGTGTATAGAAAATTTAAATATAAACAATCTGTGAAAATTTCATATATCTACGGTCATTTGTTTTAGAGTTACACTAAAAACCAAAATCGATTTTGTTAAAAATCGATTTTGCGTAAAAATTCCCGTTTTTCCTTAATTTTTCTTTTGTTTTTCACGTCATTTTTGAAAACTACTGGGAAATTTTTACTTTTGACCCCCCAAAGTACCAACTAGATTCACTTTCCAATCATAAAAGTTACTGTTGAAGAAAATCGAAGCAGTTTTACTGTCCTAAAAGGTAATGACAGACACAAAAAAAAATAAAAAATAAATAAAAAAATAAAAAAAAAATAACAAAAAAACACACATCATTGTAAAATCAATACATTCATCGTTCCACTCAGATCTAAAATAATATTAAAGTGTTTGCATTTTGATTTTATCACCCATGATTAGGTAGGTAGGTACAAATTAAATGAAAAAAGTAATTTTTATTCATAAATTATTCAAAACTAA
>NW_021762969.1:0-1614 GCF_005508785.2 Acyrthosiphon pisum
CTCCCGGACGGGGAGGTAGTGACGAAAAATAACGATACGGGACTCATCCGAGGCCCCGTAATCGGAATGAGAACACTTTAAAACCTTTAAACGAGGATCAATTGGAGGGCAAGTCTGGTGCCAGCAGCCGCGGTAATTCCAGCTCCAATAGCGTATATTAAAGTTGTTGCGGTTAAAAAGCTCGTAGTCGGATCTGTGTCTGGACGGTGCCGGACCACCCTGGCGGTCCGTCGTGTCGCGGCCGGCCGTGTCGCGGGACCACGTGTCCCGTCGGCGCGGTCGCCGTCGCGCTCGTCAGCCGTCTCGGGGTGTTAGTTACCGGCACGTCGGCCGGACGTATTGTCGGCAGGCGGACACGTGTCTCGTGCTTCCGGCGCGCCGCGCGGCCACGCGTCGCGCGGCCGTCGGTGTTCGACGACGGCGGCCGCCTACTCCAATCTTGCTGCGCGGTGCTCTTCACCGAGTGCCGTCGGCGGGCCGACACGTTTACTTTGAACAAATTAGAGTGCTCAAAGCAGGCTCGAATCTGGCGGGGCGGCTTCACGGCCGTCTCGTCAAAAGGCCCTGAATACTGGTCGCATGGAATAATGGAACAAGACCTCGGTCCCGCGCATCTCCGCCCTTCGCGGGCGCGCGAAATCGCCCTCCGGGGCGTTTCCGTGCGCGGGCCGCCGGGCCGCGGGCGCCAGTCGCCCGCGCGTCCCGCCGGGCCGGTTTTCGGGACCGGAGGTAATGATCAACAGAGACGGGCGGGGGCATTCGTACCGAGACGTTAGAGGTGAAATTCTTGGATCGTCTCGAGACGAACTGACGCGAAAGCATTTGCCAAGTACGTTCTCGTATGATCAAGAACGAAAGTTAGAGGTTCGAAGGCGATCAGATACCGCCCTAGTTCTAACTGTAAACGATGCCAGCTAGCGATCCGCCGGCGTTTCATTAACGACCCGGCGGGCAGCTTCCGGGAAACCGAAGCTTTTCGGTTCCGGGGGAAGTATGATTGCAAAGTTGAAACTTAAAGGAATTGACGGAAGGGCACCACCAGGAGTGGAGCCTGCGGCTTAATTTGACTCAACACGGGAAACCTCACCAGGCCCGGACACCGGAAAGATTGACAGATTGAGAGCTCTTTCTTGATTCGGTGGGTGGTGGTGCATGGCCGTTCTTAGTTGGTGGAGCGATCTGTCTGGTTAATTCCGATAACGAACGAGACTCTGTCCTGCTAACTAGGCGGGTAAACCCGGGTCGGCGTGTGCGCGGCGCTGGCGGTTTCGGCCGTCAGTGTTCGCGTACCCGTCGGCTCGGCCCGGTATCCCCGAACGCGTTCGCCCGTCGTCCACGGCGGTCGTCGGGCGCGGCCGCGCCATCCGCGTCCCGGCGTTCGGCGGGCGTATGTCGGCCGGGGGGCAACCTCCCGGTCGGCCTGCGTCCGTCGTGCGTCGGGCTCCCGTGGTGAAGCGCGCCGTGTTCGCGGCCGTCGCCGGCGGATCACGATACGTTACTAGGGCTACCGCCGGCTCCCACGAGCTTACACTCTTCTAGAGGGACAGGCGGCGGACGAACATAGCCGCACGAAACTGAGCGATAACAGGTCTGTGATGCCCTTACATGTTCTGG
>NW_021762969.1:3310-4405 GCF_005508785.2 Acyrthosiphon pisum
GGAGTCTAACGTGTGCGCGAGTCAACGGTGATCTTACGAAAAACCACGTTTGGCGCAATGAAAGTGAACCGTTTACGGTGCGGACGATGGCCTAGCGACCGAACCCACCGGCGTTCAAAGTCGCGCTGGTCCGCAGTCCCGGGGGGCGTCTCCGCCAAGTCGGCTTCGGCCGGGCTGGGGGCGCACCCTTAGCGCACACGTTGGTACCCGAAAGATGGTGAACTATGCCTGGCCAGGATGAAGTCAGGGGAAACCGTGATGGAGGTCCGCAGCGATTCTGACGTGCAAATCGATCGTCTGAGCTGGGTATAGGGGCGAAAGACTAATCGAACCATCTAGTAGCTGGTTCCATCCGAAGTTTCCCTCAGGATAGCTGGCGCCGATGTGTCCCGCCCGTTCGCGGGCGTACGGACGCCGGTGGGACTCCGCGCTGTACGGCGCGGTAACAACACGCTCGTAACACGGAGGATGTCTCATACGGTAAAGCGAATGATTAGAGGACATTGGGGCCGAAACGACCTCAACCTATTCTCAAACTATAAATGAGTGAGATCGCCGGCTTTACCTGGTACACCGCGTGAACCGCGTGCGAAGCCGGCGACGGAACCCTAGGCGCTTAGTGGGCCATTTTTGGTAAGCAGAACTGGCGCTGCGGGATGAACCGAACGCCGAGTTAAGGCGCCGAAATCGACGCGTATTCAGAGACCATGAAAGGCGTTGGTTGCTGATGACAGCAGGACGGTGGCCATGGAAGTCGGAATCCGCTAAGGAGTGTGTAACAACTCACCTGCCGAAGCAACTAGCTCTGAAAATGGATGGCGCTGGAGCGTCGTGCCTATACTCGGCCGTCGACGGCATAGTGGGGCCAGTCGTCGCTCGCGGCGGCCGGTCCCGGCAAGCCTCGACGAGTAGGATGGCGCGGCGGTGTGCGTCGAAGGGCAGGTCGCGAGACCGCCTGGAGCCGCCGTCGGTGCAGATCTTGGTGGTAGTAGCAAATACTCGAGAGGGGCCCTCGGGGGCTGCCGTGGAGAAGGGTTTCTTGTGAACAGCCGTTGTCCAAGAGTCAGTCGATCCTAAGCCCGGGGAGAGATCCTC
>NW_021762970.1:0-878 GCF_005508785.2 Acyrthosiphon pisum
TATACACCTATATCAATATATAATACTTAACTCAGTAATAAATGTGCATTTTTATCTTTTATTAAAAATGTTGTATTTTTACTTCAGTATAAATTATGAGCGTATAATCGTTTTATTACAATTAAATACAAATTTATTACATTTTTTTTATAATATTGTATAATAATAATATTATTAAAACTGTTTTCTAGTTAACAGTAATGTCTAGTTAAATATAATAAATAAATATAATTCATAATATTATTATATAATATATTATTTATTATTTTATTGTATACAGTTTTAGATTCTGAACGAAGTGATGAATGTATTGATTTTACAATGATGTGTGTTTTTTTTTTTTTTTTTTTTTTTTTTTTTTGGGGCCGACGACAACTTTTGGAGCAGTAAAAATGCTTCCATTTTCAAAAGTTGTACCTTTTCTGAAAGGAAAGTGAATCTAGTTGGTACTTTGGGGGGTCAAAAGTGAAAATTTTCCAATACTTTTCAAAAGCGGCAGGAAAAACCTTAAAAAAATAACGGAAAAACGCGAATTTTTATGCCAAACCAATTTTTGACAAAAACGAAAACTTAATTTTACTGTAACTCAAAAAATAATTATTGTAAGCACTTGAAATTTGCAACAGATGTTTATATTAACGTCTATACAGGGTTAAATTTTCAAAGTGTTTCGACTTTTTTTGAGCTATTTATAGACAAATGAAATTTTCAATTTTTTCTAAGTATTTTTTTTTAAAATAACGATAAAAAATTTTTGGTTGGATAGAAAACTTTGAAAATTTAATACAAGTTTCTTATAAGTTGTTCTCACAGTGAAAAAAAAAAATCCAAAATCGTTAGTCACAATTTTTTTTTATAAAGTGCTTAAAGTTTAAAAT
>NW_021762971.1:0-1815 GCF_005508785.2 Acyrthosiphon pisum
TGACTAGATGGGCGACCGCAAGTCGGGGATCGGATTAAGCACTTTTTAACGCAGTTTGAACTACTTACCCACAAAACTTTCCTGATATCTCTAAAAACAGTTTCTGAGATTTTTCGTCAAAATGAATGTATAAGCGCTATGAACATACAATATTTGGTTTTAAAATTTATATTTCTTTTAATCGAGGCAACGTAAACGTGACGATTCGATACACGTTCGTACCCGATCTGTCCGATAAGCCAAAGGCTAACCGTTTTTTAACCGTTCATGTACGAAAAAAAGTCCCGATTTCCACCGAGAATCTCAAAATTCTTATTTGGGGACATCTATTATCTATACAATTTCAAATTTTGAAAAATCCCTTCTTAATGGGTTTTTGCGCATCATAAAACGAAACAACCGACAAATTTCACACTCGTAGCATTGGTGGTCTCGGTTAAGCGATAATGAATCAGTAGGTCAGTCATGACAAGTCCTTTTATATTATATTATTATATAAATAGATACGCGTTTAACTATATTAGTGTATAACTAATGGTAGCTGTATTTGCCCTTTATATCGTTTATTATCACTCATTGTTATTATTGTTATTATTATTACTATAGTGTTGGTGATTATATTATTTTATGTGACACATATTATGTTTATCGTATCATCGTAAGGATAATGCGCAAATAAAACCACGTGGAAAGAAAAATTAGATAATATGCAGTGCAGTGTCCTTCGTTGTTTCTACTGTGTGGACCGCACTAACTTGCAGGTACCTCAGCCAAAATATACTTAGATTAAAAGGTGGCTCATAATCGTGATGAAATGCGATTCAAAAATACCTAGTTGTAGTGTTCATGTCCGCGTCAAAAGTATTGTCAGTTTTAAAATCACTAGAAATATGTGCAACTCGTTTCTACAAATAGCTATTAAAACGTCCAGATATGGCTGGTCTTACAACGATGTAGATTATTTTTCGGAAAATTTTGTAAAAAAAAAAATGAAAACATATTGAAAACGGATTAACCTATTACATAGGTGATTGGATAAATGGTACACATGGGACTGTATTGGTAGTTTTATTCGGAATTCTCTCGGTAGACAGCGGCAAAGGGATTTAAGCTTTTACTAAATCTTCGCCATCACTTCCGTGAATCAATTAATATAATAAACAGAACGAGAATCGGTTTCGAAATTCGATGACTTTGTATTCAACGTCAAGTCGGAATGTGAAACATCATCGAATCAGCTATTTCACATGGCTATAATAAGTCTCAGCCACTAATTGTTAATCAACAAAATAATTTTACGCTTCTTGTGTGGTTCGTAGTACCTATAATTAGAATGTTGTTTGAAAAATATTGTTCTCAAATTGTGTCTATATAAATTACGTCCTATTGTCACGGGATCGTTAGACTTTATGACATTCTTTTCCCCAAACAACATTAGGTAATTAGGAAATTGTTATTCTAACGGCATCGTCAAGAATGTCCAACTTTTAACGCTTGGAAGAAGAATATGAGGTAGCCGAGAAAATGTAAATTTTAAAGTTCGTAATAATGTTAATACTTAATAAATGTATAGTTTGAAAATATAAAACATTCGCAATACAATTATTTTCAATTTAATAAATGTATTATAAGGCATAATTATTAATGTTTTTCTATTACGCATCGTGTAGTAGTTGTACTGTTGAACTTTTATAAACTAAATAACGTATTAAAATTGTTTTAAAATGTAGTTCGTTAGTGCAAACATTTTCGTAATGAAAAATGATTATCACCTAAGTATACATAAAATGTTGTACTTTCGTGAAACTCTAATTT
>NW_021762972.1:0-671 GCF_005508785.2 Acyrthosiphon pisum
ATTGAATAAATTCGGAATGACAAATATTATTAAGAGGATGCTATGTGTGGTCTCCGTTTTATAAATGTAAAACATAGTAAAAATTGTTTTGCGTGGATGAGAACCACTATGGCTAAACTTATAGTTCATGTTATGCAACCAAATGTTCCTAGGTACTAGGAAGAAGAGAACATAGACTGTGCTACATTGTTTTTAATTTTTCGATATCACAAATACGAAAAAAGTTCTCATAGTTTAAAAATAAAAGTAGTACAGTAAAATGGGGTAACTTTGATCATTTTTTACTGTTTTATGACAATTTCATTTTTTATTATATGGATAACTTCTGTAGTGTTAACGATAAAACTCTCAAAATTAAATGTTAGTTACAACTAGTTCAATATTTTAACGTTTTAATTTTTAAAATTCTGAAATTATCTTTTGAGATATCAATATTTTTTAATATGCTATCAAAGTAACACAACGTGCAATTTCGATACCTATATTTCTTAATGTGATATCAAAGTAACCCCATTTTATGAAGAAAAAATTTAATTATCATGGTACTCTGGTGAATAAAAATATATGGGTATCAAAGTTACCCCGCGAAATCAAAGTTAGGTACCCCATTCTAATTAAAAATTTAAAGTTAATGTAATGCAGTTAGTTATAGTATTAGGATTAAAGGGGGG
>NW_021762973.1:0-870 GCF_005508785.2 Acyrthosiphon pisum
TCTCAAAATCTGAATACCGTAAGAAATATCACCAAGAACGTCTCAACCCCACCTTTTTCAAAATAAATGATCTAGTCTTAGTCCGAACACATAAACTCAGTAATAAAATCGACAAAAAATTATCTAAATTTTTCTTATTATACGATGGTCCCTTTAAAGTAAAAAATGTCAAAAATGTCAACGCCTATGAATTAGTTAACCCAGATGATGATACGCCCCATGGTACATACAATGTCAATCAACTTAAACCATACATACCCCCAGTAATTTAAACTCTTCAAAATTAATGATTTTACCAAAGTAATGTTTTTTTTTATAATTATCTTAAATTGAATACGAAATTGGTGACCCAACTTGTGCTTTCCGTACTCCATCTAAATGGGGGGTTACCCAGTACATACTGTCGGTATCGACACCGGTACTATGTGTGCGTCGTGCTAAGCACACAAATGTGCTGCGAACGTAATTGTGGAAACAATCATTCCCGGGTCATTTAATTCGTAACTTTCCGCGTTCTCCCCCCCCCTTTTTCCCCTCTACTACTCCGCCTTTTTCTGTCTCTCATTTACCTTCTTTTAGATTCGTTGTCCCCCCAGATCGGTAGGGTCCCCGTCGTCCAGGGAGTGGCTGATACCGCTCCCTGGCCGGCAAAGAGTCTGAGACACTCTTCTTTTAAAAAAAAACCGGTGTTGTGGTGACGCCCCGGCCTAGTGAGAGTCCGGGCTTGGTCGGCCTAGTGTGTTCCGGTCAGCCTCCCCCTATGCATTCGCATATTACTGGCGTAAAACTCAGGGGTCTCTGTGTCTGCTAGGGGGTGGCGCCAGCTCACACTTACCACTACTGTCCCGCGGCTCGATGATCTGGTGGGTG
>NW_021762974.1:0-807 GCF_005508785.2 Acyrthosiphon pisum
CGTTACGTAAGAAATCGAGTGAATATCAAATGTTGTAAAAATATGAATTTCAAACGCTCATAAAAATTTTATTTGAGTTTCTTATAGACATTTTTTTTTTGATAAAGGTAGATTGTCCTATAAGGAATCTTATATTACATTTTAAAATCTTAGTTCTAAAAAGAAAAATTTTTACGAATTATTAACTCAAAATAATTTGCTAATTTTCGTGATTTTTCCATATTTTGTCAATTTTTGAACTTTAAATGCTAATAAAAAAAAAACTGTGGCTATGGATTTTAAATTTTTTTCATCTGCTTTTGAAACCATATAATAGGAACCTAATATTAAATTTTCAAGCTTTTTAACCAAAAAATAAAATCTTATTGATATTTATAGAAAAAAAAACTAAAAAAAATGGAAACTGAAAATGTCCGTAAACAGCTCAAAATAAATCAAAATATTTGAAACATTTTATGGTGTATAGAAAATGCAAACATAAACGTTCAGTCAAAATTGTATGCACCTACGGTCATTTGTTTTAGAGTTGTACCAAAAACCAAAATCGATTTTCTCGAAAACAGATTTTGCATAAAAATTCCTGTTTTTCCTTAATTTTTCTTTTGTTTTTCACGTTGCATTTGAAATCTTCTGAGAAATGTATACTTTTGACCCCCCAAAGTACCAACTAGATTCACTTTCCTATCAGAAAAAGTACTGTTGAACAAAATCCAAGCACTTTTACTGTCCTAAACGTGATGACAGACACAAAAAAAAATAAAAAAAAAACACACATCATTGTAAAATCAATACACTCTCGTTTCACTC
>NW_021762975.1:0-948 GCF_005508785.2 Acyrthosiphon pisum
ATACTGTATAGTGTATAGTAAAAATATTTTTAGATAGAATAGATGCATATTATTATTATTATGTCTTTTGTCTATCAGTAACCAGGGGCGGACTGGCCCAGGGTGCTATACACCAAGTAGCACCCCGGGCCCCCGATTACCACAGTCGGTATACGGTATAATACTGGTATAATACGGTATTATATAAAATAAAAATAAAATAACATATTTCAACATCTCTACAAATAAACAACATGTTATTCTTATTTTTTTTTTTATATTTACTTATAAAACTAAGGGCTCTTTCCTAATTTAGGTAGGTTCGAAAAGAAATTACGGGCCCCTAATTAATTTTGCACCCGGGCCAAAAATAGCTAGTCCGCCCCTGTCAGTAGCCACTTACCATTTACACATATTTGTGTGTGCCAGTGAATAAAGTGATCAGTGGCGTGCGCAGGAATTTGGTATGGGGGGGGGGGGATGTCCTAAATAAAAATGTATATTTTTTATATTTATTCTTTATTATTATACAAAAAAATTCAATCTAGGCGAAAATTCATTCTTCTGGCTTTTAAACTAAATTGTGCTAAACTAACATAATGAATTTAATAACAATATAAAATTTCTTACAATTAAGAGAACCAAATGAAAATTCGTTCGAGAGAAGTAGTGTCAATATTAGATAATATAAGTTATTAATCACGGTATTAACTATTAAGTAATGAATAATGATAACAGTAGTCATATATTGTATATAAATAATATAATATAAGCATTATAAACCGTTTTGTAATTTGACCACAGACGATTTGATATGACAGTGTCTTATCAATTATCAGTTATCAATTATTTTATCACAACAAATATTTCCGATGAGAAATTTTAAATAGGGAACTTCCCAAACTACACATTATTTTGATGAAATCTCTAATTCAAAATCCAGAATGTTTGAAGACTAAAAAAAAAGCC
>NW_021762976.1:0-1013 GCF_005508785.2 Acyrthosiphon pisum
ATAATTTGCAAATTTTCGTGCTTTTTCCATATTTTGTCATTTTTTGAACTTTAAATGCTTATAAAAAAAACTGTGACTAACGATTTTTAATATTTTTCATCTGCCTTTGAAACAATATACTAGGAGCCTTCTATTAAATTTTCAAGCTTTCTTAATCAACAAATAAAATTTTATTGATATTTTTAGAAAAAAAACTAAAAAACAATGAAAACTGACAATGTCCGTAAAGAGCTAAAAATAAGTCAAAATATTTTGAAAATGTTATGGTGTATAGAAAATGCTAATATAAACATTCAGTCAAAATTTCATGTATCTTCGATCATTTTTTTTAAAGTTACACCAAAAACCAAATTCAATTTTGTGAAAAATCTATTTTGCGTAAAAATTCCCGTTTTTCCTTAATTTTTCTTTGGTTTTTCTTGGCGCTTTTGAAAATTACTGGGAAATTTAAATTTTGACCTCCCCAATGCACCAACGATATTCACTTTCTGATCGAACAAAATACTGAAGTTGAAAATCGTAGCATTATTTCGACTACTTATCGTGTACACAGACACAAAAAAAATAAAAAAAAAATAAAAAAATAAAAAAAAATAAAAAAATAAAAAATAAAAAAAAAATAAAAAAACACACATCATTGTAAAATCAATATATTCATCGTTCCACTTAGAATCTAAAAAGTATGTAGTTGTACATTAAGTGTCCAAAAAGTCGTTGTAATGGATAAACTGTTAAATTTGAATTCAATGAAATAAAATCATTGTATACCAGAAACAAATCTGAGCAAATACGGTCTGTCAGTCTATAATATATTATTAAATAGTAAGTAGGCAAATTATGTTATGATAATATTTCGATTAAAGTTATCTATTTTACAATAAATTAGGCATTAGTACTACAGTGTACGTTAAATTTAAAAATTTAAAAATGTCATACCTAATGTGTATAAAATATAGTAGTATTATACCTACTCTAAAAGTACTCAAGAATCATATTTTAAAAAATTACATAAA
>NW_021762977.1:0-836 GCF_005508785.2 Acyrthosiphon pisum
GCGCAACGGAGTGCACGGGATCAGCTATATATATATAAAAACAAAATATTTTAATAAAAACAATACATAACTTACATGCCCTTTGGTGACAGCTAAGTTATTTGAATATAAAAAATGTGATGTACTTCATAAAATATTGTAGCTAGAAAAAATCACAAATCGGTAAATTAACAATACACATGATGTTTTAGAAACAATAATAAAATATATTCTAAAATATGTAAAATAAGCCAAATATTCTCTAATGTCCAAAATATGCTTTAATATGCAAAATAAATTTTTTCCTACGAACTCTTTGATGAATAAATCGTCCACATTTCTCATCCTTATAGAGCTGCATAAAGCCAATAAAAATATGTAAAAACCTAAATATCCGCGCTCTAGTTATTACCAATAATTTGTGATCGTATATGAGCGTCGGATAGACCATTTTATCAGATTCCTGGCGAGCCTATAATAATAATATAACAAATCGGAGATTATATTCACTCGAAAGGGTGACTCAAATAAAATTTTGTCGATCCTATAAATAGAGTTCATACCCAGGACGTTGAGAGGATGTGGGGAAGTGCTAAATGGGCAAACAAGAAACGAAAAGAGCCTAAGAGAAACTTCCTAGATTCATATTCGGCAGAGTTTACGTGGCGAGGTAAATTAAACGGGAGCGATCCGTTTGAGGAAATACTGAAAGGTATACTATCCTAATTTTGGGCCATTTTCATAAGTTTATCTATTTTCAATTTTGACGATAGTTTATAATATATCATAATTATAATGTCATACTTTGTATTTTTGTTTATATATATAAATACTACAATTAATCGTATAAAAAGATA
>NW_021762978.1:0-1482 GCF_005508785.2 Acyrthosiphon pisum
GTTTTCGCTCATAATCGTTTTTCTAATACAATGATATATCATTGATTTCAAATTTAACACCATCCATTACAGTGACCCACTTATAACCTACTGTACAGCAAAGCGACATCCACTTACCCACCTTTTTAGTCTTATTTTTCTATTTTGAATTTCGGTTATACAACTTATACAGGCTGCAAAAGAAACGTTGATGTATGATAATGTTGTATAGTTGTGTACAAAACAAAACCGATCTATTGTTCAATCTTTATTAATAACTATTATTATAACAAAATGGTTTTATTTTTTTCTTTCTATATAATATTTTAAAATGTTTATCTTTGGGCCCCCCCATTATAGGTTGGGGCCCTGCATAGGCGCACATAGGGGGGTGCTTGGTTTTTGGGGGAGCTTAGACCCTAAAGCCCCCCTATACACAATTTTTTTCACTAGATTATTTTTGTTTCCAAATTTCAAATTCATTTTCAAGTAATTTGTAATTTTCTATAACCAAAATATCTTTTTCATAAAATGAAATTGCTAGTTTTAAGTCGTTGAATGATAAATTTCCAATTTTTATGGGTAGTTATAATTCAGGGACGGATTGGTCTATCGGGAAACTTCCCGATGGGTCGGTTCTTGTGAGGGCCGGTAGGGCCGGTTTAATATAATTACAAAAAAAAATTATATTTTTATAAATTAAGCATAAAATATATAAAAAAAATCAAATACCTACGAAGGTATTATTTTTAATATCTTAAACTATTGCAATTCGTAGTAGGAATTTTGGTATTAACACTATTTTCCCTCCAATTCATGCTAATGTATTATTTAGAAATCTGTGGTATTGGTATTTTAGTATTTATATTTTATACTCTATGGTAGAATTCAGTTAGTTGCGTGATAACATTGATACCCTTATAATTATTTGTATGTAAATTGATTTTGAACTTTTTTACACAAACTAGTTACCAAGTCAGTTACAGTACTTATAGACGTGTGTTATGTGTAAAAATTCAATTGAACTGTGCAATTCAAATTATGTGTGAAAAATGAAAGAAGGGTGGCGCTGAAAAGGTACGAGTAAAAAAGAAAAAAACTGTTAATGGGACCTATTTACGTGGAACCTTGTTTTAGATTTTCAATCCTTAGCTATAAAAGTTGAACATTTTATAAATTTTGAACTTAAAAATAATTATTTAATTTTTAATTTGATACATTTTGTCATAATTTGAACTTTAAATGCCTATAAAAAAAATGTACACCTATGTATTTTAAATATTTTTCAATTGCTATTGTAAAAAATATATCAGGAGCCTTGTATTAAATTTCCATGTTTTTTCGCCCAACAAATAAAATTTTATTTTTATTTGTAGAAAAAACACTAAAAAAATTAAAATTTGAAATGTTTCGTAAAAGATCAAAGATTTTTGATGAAGATCAAATTATTTTCAAATTTTATAGTATATACAAAATGCTAATATAGACATTCGTGAAATTTTC
>NW_021762979.1:0-815 GCF_005508785.2 Acyrthosiphon pisum
CAGGGCCTAAAATAAATGAAACTTCGTACTACACTATTTTATAATTTCACATAATTTAATATGAGTTATCACTCTCTAAAAATAAAATATAAGTTAAATTTTTTTTTTTTTTTTTATTTGAAAATTTAACATAACACCTGTCACCTGTATTGAATAATTAAAAGTATAACCTAAAATTATATTTAAAACTGTATTTTTCCAAGTTCAATATTATTTGTTAAATCATATTTTTCTTTGACTTCTTCAAAAACCTCTTGATACCATTCCTGTTTTTTGCATTTGTATGCATTTTAGAAAATCGAGAAGAGTGTTGAGGTAATTAACAATATGTTCAATTACATCATTTCGTATTACAAGAAACGAACGTTCATCAGATACATATGAATTATGTTTCTTTCTTCTCGATTGTTCTTCTCACTTTTATCAAATAATTCAATTTTATGCAGTTTAATAATATTTTTATCAAATTCTGGATTATAAGTTACAATTGTGTTTTTTTTTGAACATAATATACTCCCATCCATCCAATAATGGACTCACTTTTAAATTTTTAATCATTTGGACAACTGTATTTTTTCTTATTTCTATATCAAATATTAATACATCATCCGTTTGAATTTGCTTTTGAAATCTACTATAAAGATAACCGAGGTCCGTTAAAAAGTAAAACAATATCATCTTATCATAATCTGTCAATATTTTTGACACACACACACTCACATGTAATTTATCAGTTATATAAATATACCATAGATTAAAATTCAAATTCAAACTAAAAAAAAATAAAAGTTAAGAGGACGCTACCCATTACATTT
>NW_021762980.1:0-1061 GCF_005508785.2 Acyrthosiphon pisum
AGTAATACGGCTTATTGAAGTAATTTACAGTAAAAATACCTATTATAAAAATTGTAGAGTAGAATTTTTTTAACAATCGTAAGAAATCCGATTTTTGATGTCGTATTCCAATCGTTCAATATCGCATGGTAAATTAAAATTTTTTTTTTTACTTATAACGATTAATTATTTTACTAATTAATAAAAATATAAAAAATCTGCCTTCTTTCGATTGTTATAAAAGTTCTTCTCTACAACTTTTATAATAGGTATTTTTACTGTAAACTATTTTAATAAGCTGCATTACTTGAATTACAAAATCATGTTTTTATGCCATATTTTGTTCACTAGGGCGCCCTCCCTCTCCGTATCCGAATTTTATACAAATAAAAACTTTACTTTTGTTCTTCAAGTAAATTTGAAGTAATACGGCTTATTAAAGAGGTTTGCAGTAAAAATACCTATTATAAAAATTGTAGATTGGAACTTTTTTAACAATCGTAAGATATCTGATTTTTGATATTGTATTCCAATTGTCCAATATCGTATGGTAAAACAACAATTTTTTTTTTTACTTTTTATCGATTAATTATTTAACTAATTAATAAAAATATAAAAAATCGGGCTACTTACGATTGTTAAAAAAGTTCTTCTCTACAACTTTTATTATAGGTATTTTTACTGTACAATATATAGCCCCGTAAAATATGGGAGGTAAATATACAAATAATAATTATTTAATATAATTATTTAATACAAATTATTTATCAAAATAAAGTAAAATAGGTAGTATAAAATGATAGAAAATTATTGTATTTTGTAATAATAAGTAATAAAATAATATGAAGACCATAGTAGTCAATAAAATAATAAATATTATAATTATGTGGCATACAATTTTATAATTTGACAACAAAAAATAGTATACATGACACAAAAAAAAATTCATAATAAATAATAAAATTATAATGATAAGTGGCATATTCAATGTGATAATTTGTCAATAAAAAAATAGCATAAAAATGATAGAAAAAAATTCTGGCCGATTAAACTCCGGCTAACTTTAATCAGAGACGGTGCAA
>NW_021762980.1:3470-4378 GCF_005508785.2 Acyrthosiphon pisum
GGCCTCTCATATGCTGTAAATTTAATCCTAAAGCACTCAATGTACTTATGATTGTCTTTGCTAGCTCTAATCCTGTAGTACTATGTACTGGTACAAATTGTAAAAAATCTTCTCTTATTTTATTTACATCAGCATCAAAGTACCTTATACAAAGAGAAAACTGTTCAACTCTACTAACATCAGTTGTTTCATCAGCTAATATCACAAAAAATTTGTTTGTTTTAATTCTGTTACAAATTTTAGTCTGAATTTGATCACATATAATTGAAATGACTTCATTTTGTATATCAGCACTGATATAAGTAGAATTTTTACCACAACTTTTAATATGATTTAAAAATAAATCGTCACCACTATCTATACGGTAACGTAACAGAGCTCTGAAATTACCGTCGTTATGTAATGGCAAATTCAAATCTAAGCTACCTGAATCATGGCCACCTCGCATGGTATTGCGGGATCGGAACACATTAAAAGTGCCGATCAGGTACAATGTGTCGTCGTTCATCGCCAATTGCGACCAGCCACTAAATCGTGATGAAGCAATCAGTGGCCCACATAAAAATGAATGGGAGGACGCTATGCACGATGAAATAACGTCATTACACGAAAACAACACTTGGTCACTAGTTAATTTGCCTCAGGGCAAGGTTGCATTATGTAATGCATGGGTATTCAAAACCAAATATAAAACTGACGGTAATATAGATAAATTTAAGGCCAGATTGGTCATTAAAGGTTGTTCACAGAAGTACGGTATAGATTACCACGAAACATTTTCGCCAGTGGTCAGATACGAATCAATAAGGGCGATATTCGCAGTAGCAGCTGTGGAAAAATTAATATTACGACAATTCGACATCAAGACAGCATTTCTGTACGGAGAACTACAGGAAGAAATATACATG
>NW_021762982.1:0-885 GCF_005508785.2 Acyrthosiphon pisum
TCTACATTTGTATCTAGGTTACGAACTTTTAAGTCGTTTCCATCGAACACCGGTCAAAATAAGTACAAATTAGCCGAATGCGGATTTTACTATATCAATCTCGACGATGCAGTTCAATGTCATTGGTGTGGAATAATTCTGCATAGTTTTGAAATCGATGATAATTGTTTCATAGAGCATACTCGCTTCTCACCAAAATGTTTATATGTATTATTAATGAAAGGAAATCAATTTGTACAAAAAGTATTAAGTAAATATTGTAAAACCGAAGTTATTTGTAATTGTGAAACTGGTTCGTATGACACCATTTGTTAAATCATGTTTTTTTTTTTATATATATATATATATATAGGTATTATACTGTTTATAATATTTGCTGTATTGGTCTAAAAAAAAAATAAAAAAAAATTGAATGTTTTATCTTAAATGTGTTAATATTCGATTTAATATCTCGTGGACGTATGGTCTAGCGGGTTAGTGCGTATATAATAATTTAAAAATGTTTTTCAGGTAACAGGTTAGTAAGTATATGTAAATTCCCCTCTAGTATGCACTAACTGGCTATCTGTACGTCCACATTTTTTTTGCATTTTTTTTAGTATATAATATGGCTGCAAAGGGAAAAAACTAACAGTTCAATGTATAACTCCTAACAGTTATATCCAATTTTTTTTATTTATACAAGATTTTTAAAAAATAAATTTAACAAAAAAAAAATAATAACTTCACTATGAGTCCACCAATAATTGTCAGTAAGTCTACATTTGACATCCGGGCTTTTAACAAGAAAAGTATTACAGTTGGATTACTAATTAACAAGCAGATTTCAATTATTTTATTATTGGAATGTAAACTTTCAAAGAAAATTATTACATTAAGTTAGAA
>NW_021762983.1:0-807 GCF_005508785.2 Acyrthosiphon pisum
ATTGAGAAAAGTGACTAATTTTTGTATGAAAAGTGACTTGATTTTTTTCACGAAATATCATTGTCAATTTTAATTGAATATTAATCAATTGAACGATTAAAATGGTATGTTCAACATCCCTATATTATTATTACTTTGATTACAAGTTAGGTACCTATAAGTCTCAGCTTTAATGAATCAAGTTACATTATACTGTCATAAATTAATTTTAAATAATTAATATTAAATAATTTAAATTTAAATCAATCTTCCTTGACCTAATTTATAACATAGTTATTTAATTGACTTACAATTAATATTAAAGAAACATTAATTATATTTTAACAAAAAATGTTAATGCTTATACAAACTGTTGAGAACCCGAAATCGAAAAAAAAAATATATACCAATATTTGAAATCGAAATTGAAAAAAAATGAATATCGATATTTGAAACCAAAATTGAAATAAAAAAAAACTAGTATCGATAATCAAAATTGAAATTAAAATCAAAACTTTTTTTTTCGATTTCAAGCCCTGTCTCAAATATAAAACCAATATTCAATAAAATAAAAATATACAAAAACTTACGTGGAAGGTTTAATGTAGGCAATGAATGCAGCTTTAATTTTTGATTAGTGCCAGGTGAAAAATAGCATTCTTTGAAATGGTTTTTGCATATTTGATAAGTTCTTCTAATAGTTTCTGGCGACATATTTTTAAAGACTGGATTTACAGTTCTTTTGACCCATATTTTGAGATCATTATAATCTTTTGGAAATATATACTTTCTTTTTGCTGATTTTTACATCCTACAACCCAACATTTA
>NW_021762984.1:0-608 GCF_005508785.2 Acyrthosiphon pisum
CACATGCGCGTAACACTAGTTTAATGCTGCGCGGGGGAACTCGTGTATAATATATAATAAATATATAATATACTTATATTACAGGTATGGCTTTTCAACAAGATTGTTTAATTCTGAAGGCTACCCAAGGTGGTTTTACACAGAAAATCGGGGGATGTTTTCGAGTTTTTTGTTCGAGCGCAGTACATTATGTGGTTTTTAACAACCTCGTTTAATTCCTAGGCCTGCCCAAGGTGGTTTTACACAAAAAATCTAGGCATATTTTTGTTTTTTTTGGTGCTAAAAATGTCTATGGTGCTGCACGTGGCAGTCAAGTAGCGTTGCACGCATGCGCATAAACGTTAAATCGCAAACTTTGGATGGCTATAACTTCCAAAATTTTTAAATTCGTGAGGGGCATGGTAAAGTGCATTAAAGTGGTAAAGTGGTAAAAGGCATGATTAAGTGCATTAATTTTGTTTCTTTTTTAATAGTGTACAATTTTATGTTGTTATACGTTTTAACAGTAATTAAAATAATGCATCATCGTGGTCTGTTTTTAACAAAATGTTCATAAATAAATAACTATAACTAAACGATTAAAAAACGAATTAATTTTTTTTTAGGGG
>NW_021762985.1:0-822 GCF_005508785.2 Acyrthosiphon pisum
GTATTAAAAAAAAATTGACCTATAATAGGTACCTATAATAAATTCCAAATTAATCATATCATAATATCTATTAGGTACTTATAAGTTATAACGCGTTATACATCAACAAAAAACCGTGGTAAAATCATAGATATATAATAGTATACTTTAGAAGTTTCAAGTACCCACGAATAATATTATACAATCACAACAAAATAACTAAAAGAGTTATCCTAGGTTTTTAATATGTAATTTCGTCCAAATTTGTACTTAAAATAACTATTAAAATAAACTTTTTAAATGTATATTTTAGATTTTTTGGTAACAGAATTAATTACTTACGTGGAATCTTGTTTTACATTTTTAATTCTTAGATACAAAAATTGAACATTTTATAAATTTTTAAGTACAAAATAATTTTTCAAATTAAAATTTGATAAATTTTGTCAAAATTTGATCTTTAAATGCTTATAAAAAAAAATTGTGCCTATGTATTTTTAATATTTTTCAACTGATATTGTAACAATATATCAGGAGCTTTGTATTAAATTTATACACTTTTTGGCCAAACAGATAAAACTTTATTGATATTTATAGAAAAAAAAACTAAAAAAATTTAAAACTGAAAATGTCCGTAAACAGCTCAAAAAGAGTCAAAATATTTTCAAAATTGTATGGTGTATAGGAAATGCTTATATAAACATTCAATAAAAATTTCATGTATCTGCAGTTATTCGTTTTTGAATTAGAACAAAATATCGAATCGCTACATGAGAAATCGAGTGATATCCAATGTTGTAAAATTTGAATTTCAAACGATCATAAAAATTTAATTTGACTTTC
>NW_021762986.1:0-1357 GCF_005508785.2 Acyrthosiphon pisum
AGTATACATATAAAATGGTTTTACTTAAATGATCTTAGGATAATGAATTATATTTTTTATTAGGATAATATTATTATAGGTACTAATAAATAATAATTAATATTACACGTAATCGATAACTTCTTTTAGAATTTATAAAACTAAAAGTTCAAATTTTTTTTCACGTTTTTAGAATTAATTTGTTTTATTATAACATTGCTATACAAATAAAATACTTTTATAGCTCATACTTCCACATAACTTATTCTATCTAAATGAAATTCTATCAAACATAATCCTGAATTATTTTTATTGAAACAACGGTTTTCTTTTTTATTTATCGTCTGATAAATATACTTAATACACGCCATTTTTACTGAACGAATGAATTTTCATTTTGTATTATGTTCTTGTATATTCCCTCAGTATGCATGAACAAATTCTAACTTTTCTTTTAATTTTCAATAACATGTACATATTACACATTTTAGATTCTGAGTGGAACGATGAATGTATTGATTTTACAATGATGTGTGTTTTTTTATTTTTTTATTTTTTTTTTTATTTTTTATTTTTTTTGTGTCTGTGTACACGATAAGTAGTCGAAATAATGCTACGATTTTCAACTTCAGTATCTTGTTCGATCAGAAAGTGAATATCGTTGGTGCATTGGGAAGGTCAAAATTTAAATTTCCCAGTAGTTTTCAAAAGCGCCGGGAAAAACAAAAGAAAAATTAAGGAAAAACGGGAATTTTTACGCAAAATCTGTTTTCGAGAAAATCGATTTTGGTTTTTGGTGTAACTTTAAAAAAAATGACCGTGGATGCATGAAATTTTGACTGAATGTTTACATTTCCATTTTCTATACACGATAAAATTTTCAAAATATTTTGACTTATTTTGAGCTCTTTACGGACATTGTCAGTTTTCATTTTTTTTTAGTTTTTTTTCTAAAAATATCAATAAAATTTTATTTGTTGGATAAAAAAGCTTGAAAATTTAATAGAAGGCTCCTAGTATATTGTTTCAAAGGCAGATGAAAAATATTAAAAATCGTTAGTCACAGTTTTTTTTTATAAGCATTTAAAGTTCAAAAAATGACAAAATATGGAAAAATCACGAAAATTTGCAAATTATTTCGAGTTATAAATTCATAAAAATTTTTCTTTTTAAATCTAAGATATGAAAATGTAATACAAGATTCCTTATAATATTATCTACCTTTATCAAACAAAAAATATCTATAAGAACTCAAATTAAATTTTTATGGGCGTTTGAAATTCATATTTTTACAACATTTGATATTCACTCGATTTCTTACGTACAATTTTCTTATTTTGTTGTAATTAAAAACGAGTGACTGTAGAACTTGAAATTT
>NW_021762988.1:0-806 GCF_005508785.2 Acyrthosiphon pisum
CGATTTCTACGTAAGGATTTTCTTATTTTGTTGTAATTAAAAAACGAGTGACTGTAGAAACTTGAAAATTTCACTGAATGTTTATATTAGCATTTTCTATATACCATAAAATTTTGAAAATAATTTGACTCTTTTTGAGCTGTTTACGGACATTGTAAGTTTTCAGTTTTTTTAGTTTTTTTTTCTATAAATATCAATAAAGTGTTATCTATTGGGCCAAAAAGTGTAAAAAATTAATACAAGGCTCCTGATACATTGTTACAATAGCAGTTGAAATATATTAAAAATATATAGGCACAATTATTTTTTATAAGCATTTGAAGTTGAAATGTTGACAACATTTATCAAATTTAAAATTGAATAATTATTTTGTAGTTAAAAATTTATAAAATGGTCAACTTTTATATCTAAGGATTGAAAATTTAAAACAAGATTCCACGTAAATATTTAATTCTGTTACCAAAAATTCTAAGAAATACATAAGCACAGTTTATTTTTATAGTCATTTTAAGTTCAAATTTGGACGAAATTACATATTAAAAAACTTGGAATAACTATTTTAGTTATTTTGTTGTGATTGTATAATATTATTTGTGGGTACTTGAAACTTCTAAAGTATACTATTATATATCTATGATAGTACCACGGTTTGTTGTTGATGTATAACGCGTTACCTAATGGATATTGTGATATGATTAATTTGAAAATTATAAATAATACTATAGATAAGTATACCTTTAACATAGAGTAAAGACCTTTAATAATATGTAAGTCTATAATATCTAGACTCACAAACCACCTCCGCT
>NW_021762989.1:0-688 GCF_005508785.2 Acyrthosiphon pisum
TTTTTTTTTTATTTTTTTTTTTCTATAAATATTAATAAAATTTTATTTATTGGTTAAAAAAGCTTGAAAATTTAAGAGATTTAACAGGTTTTAACAGGTTCCTATTATATTGTTTCAAAGGTGGATGAAAAAAATTAAAAATCCATAGCCACAGTTTTTTTTTATAAGCATCTAAAGTTCAAATATTGACAAAATACGTAAAAATGACGAAAATTTGCAAATTATTTTGAGTTAGAAATTCATGAAAAATTTTCTTTTTAAATCTAAGATTTGAAAATGTAATACAAAATTCCTCATAAAGTTGTCTACCTATTTCAAAAAAAAATGTCTACAAGCAAGTCAAATTAAATTTTTATGAGTGTTTGAAATTCATATTTTTACAACATTTGATATTCACTCGATTTCTCATGTTACGATTTTCTTATTTTGTTGATACTTGAAAATTTCACTGAATGTTTATATTAGCATTTTCTATACAAGATAAAATTTTGAAAATAATTTGACTCTTTTTAAGCTGTTTACGGGCATTGTAAGTTTGCAATTTTTTTAGTTTTTTTTTTTCTATAAATATCAATAAAGTTTTATCTGTTGGGTTCAAAAAGTGTAAACATTTAATACAGACTCCTGATATATTGTTAAAATAGTAGTTGAAAAATATTAAAAATACATATGCACAGTTTTTTTTATA
>NW_021762990.1:0-4307 GCF_005508785.2 Acyrthosiphon pisum
TATTCTTTTTCACTGCGCGCTCGACTGGATAGAATATTATGTTACCCGACCCACGTATCGAAAAATAATTTAATGTTGTTTTGTGTTTTTAGTCAACACTGTTAATGAAAATAATATGTTACATTCGGGAGCAACAATTATTACAGTAAAAGCTTTGACGAATTAACCGTCACTATACGTCATGATATCGGGTTACACGTCATGTTACTCGATAAATAATATCGTACAACGACAATATTAATGATGATCCACCGCGAAATAACCAGTATGTAGGTATAATAATATTATAGTGACAATTTATTGCCCACCAGTTAACGTCGTTCGTTTCGATTCGAATGGAAAAAAAAACTATCATCGTTCCACGTCGAATAATAAACTGTTTAAAAATGTATAGTATAATATGCTCGGTGAATACAATCATTACGATGTACCAACTTTCAACCGTGAAATCGACCGACGTCGGGCCACGGGAAAAGCGAGAAAATGTCTTCTGGCCGGACAGAGCTCGTCGTCCGTTTCCCAGTCTGTGCGACCACCCCCCCCCCCCCCCACCCCTTGACCGGCATGGCTGCTGCTTGCAACGAGTGACGATGGTGGAGAGGTAACGTAACGAACGTCAGACTCGAGTAGGATGTATATAATACATATTAGTCAGTAAAACCCTTTTTGCGGTTTTTCCGGAGTTGAGAGTGGACAACAAAAAACTCGTCCTTTGACCAGTTCCTTCGCTTTGCGGTAAATGTATTTCACCGAGTGCCCAAAACGGAGCCAAGTAACTATAGTAGGTAGTTAGTCAAATTGACTTACACGCGTTGCACTACTATAATACTGCAGGTAGATGTACTCTTTTTCCACAGTATATATATATATGTTATACATATACTACCAATTACCAGTTTGTTGAAAACCTGGGAACCGTCATTCGGAGGTGACCTCTATCCGTTTTTATGCAAGGTATATAATAATATTTTCTCTAGATGCGTAGGAATAAATAGCCTGTAACAAGCATAAAGCGCTTCTAATAAGCATAAACCCCGGCTAATAATGTGATTTATTTTTAAAAATGTTTTCGAAAAGTAAAAGAGTTTCAGAACTTGTTTATAGATTTGAAATTGGTAACAGATATTTTCCTGTTGTAGATGATCACTCTTATTTTGTCGTACCAATCGTAATATTATGATGGTGACTATATTGATATTTGCATTTTAAAAACCAGTCAAAAAATAACCATCTGTGGACTAATTATTATTAATACATTTCACCTCCAGCACGTAACGATATCATCTGAAAGTCACTAATATTAATGTGATTTGTCGATCCGCAGGTGTTTTTAATACTCATATCTATTCACATCGTTGCGATTATATGTTTATAATATAATAAAATATTTAGTTATTCCGTGGTGACTCGTATTGTGACTAGAGCCAATTTCATAAAACGTACGCACATTTTTCGCCACGCAATGAAAATGTATTTATTAAATTGCTTTGGTCTTCGGTCAAACATATTATACTATTACAGTATTTATTTGTCTTTCTATATTTTATTTAATAAGTACAATAATATAATAAGACTATAAAAGTAGTAAAATGAAATGTATAGGTTTACTGCAGCGTACAATATATATAATATATAAACAATGCCCTTAATATAATAATATATATGTATAATGTTGTCTTAAATAATTATATGATACAATAAAACGGAATTACAATTGTTGGGTTTTAATTTAATCTCGGAGTCAAAACAAACGGCTATAATGTGCTCTGTAATATTTTGTTGTTGTCCCTCTGAGTTTTCGTATCGAACTGCGCCGTACTCACTACACATACAATATTATGTATAATATTATCATTTTATGAATTCAGAAAACGCCTCACTAATAGACAATATCCGAAAGCGATGCAGAACCTTCGCGTGTGCACGATTTTAATCGCCCTCGAATATTATATTATTCTAATATAGAATATTATTTTTCCGGAGTAAAAATAAAAAACACGTTACTAACAAAACAAATTAAAATAATACACCGGCAACTCATAGTGCATAATATAATATATATGTATAATGTATATACATACAGTCACTGCCGTACCGTTTTACACGTTCTTAATTTATGTTTCTCTCTTTTTTTTTTTTTTTTATTATTATTATTATTTTTAATCTTGCCGAAACCGTAACAGCAAACATTGTGCATGATTTATAACGTACGATTGAGAAAAAACTTTTATTTCAGTTTTTTCGTTTTTTAATTTTTTTGTTTTTTTTTTTTTTTAATTTCCGACATACTTATATATTATTATTGTTATATATATATACGGATACGATAGTGTTGGTGAACATATTATTATTACATAGAACGACGACGGGAGACCAGGCGGACAAGAGTAGCGGTCGGTGCTGCAGAAGGGTATTCGATCGTTGTAGATGTGGGTGGTAGGTGGCTGGGCTGGTGTGGTGGGTAAACGAAATCCGCCGGCACGTATACCGCACAGTGGACTTCCACCACGGTCGGGTCAAACGATAACATCGCATCGTACCGCCGCACTCGGAAGGGCGTATCAATAGGGAAAATACCCATTTAGTGGGTGGCTATAGAGCATTTTGAAGGCGGCGGCGGTGGAGGCGATGGTCGGACGGCGCTGGATGCGCGATACGCGCGCACAATGAGATCGAGGACTTGGGCCAAAATTACGGACATTTTACAACGTCATTTAACAGGAGCTTAATTATCGTCGGTAGACTTCATTTCCAGTTGCCGATTCCCAATTCATGAATTTGAATTGTGAATTCAGAACCCATTGTGTGTGTATGTGTGGTGCTCTGTTGACACAACACTCAAATGCTCAGCACCGTGGCCGATTTGCATGCGACCGTGGGGGATAAGTCTCCGCGTGTACACACCCCTAAAACGAGCACCGGTAATAATACGATTGAAAACTATATACACACTCACACACACATACATATTATAATAATATATTCGTTTAATCTATTTCAACACCACTACACCGTTGTAGTCGTCGGTGCTATACAATATAAACTAACTACGCTGCACCTCATTATAATAATATTATTAGAATTAGAATTTTTTTCCCAATGTTGGCGGCATATCATTATAGAGTTCCCGTTCGTCCCGTATTTGTACGAAGCGTCCCGGCGTCCCGACAAAAGGTCCAAATAACACTTTTGTCCTGTATTTTGGATAATACGCACGATGATTACGCACCTTAATTTAAAACATTTAATCTTTTCTTGTCATCATTTAACATTTTAAAATTTAAATGATGGCTTAGAAATAATCTTAATACCTTATAGAATATATAATATGTCACAAATCCTTACATTATTTGTTTTAGTTATATTTGTTTCGAGTAGGTATTGTGTATATTTTAATGTGAGGAAAAATAAATGTTACTTCGAGGCAAAATGAAATTTCAGTTACCAAATGATTACAAAGAATTTGTAAAAGAAATGTCACATGTTTAATTTTGTATTAGGTATATTAAAATAATATAGGTTCTAATATTCAATATTTCAATATTTTTTCAGGTACATAAAATTTGCTACAGTGGTACATACTACATATATTTCAAAAGTAAAGATAAACTTATATTTGGTTGAATTATGACTTATGGATTTTGAGGGACTATGCCCTCACCTCCTTCCCTTAATTAACATCCATGTAAATATATTATGACAAGTAGGTATAATAGGCATAATTTAAAAAGTCGCTTATTTTTAACATTAACTCTAAAATCCCTCTAAATTGTATTGGTTAGTAAGTCATGCTCGCCCCACCAGCGCAGGTTCGATGGCAGATCAGTTATTGTCTACGACGACAATTTGAAAATGTCACGTATATTACATACTATATATAAATCCGGATAAGATTTTTGTTCAGACTATTGATCGCGACTCACGTCACTGTCCGTCTAAACGATTTTAAGCGCTAATATTATATTATTATGTGCTGCAATAAAAAATTAAATAAGTATTATACGCGTTTCCACTCTCGAAATCGGGATCCCAGTAAATTCTACAACTTAAGTACCAACTGATACTCAATATTAATGCTGTTGGTTCAACTTGCCGAAATCATCGAATCATATCTTATTGTATAATATTATATTATTATCATAATAATGTTATTTCCCGATGGCTTGACGATATTTACTTTATTTATATTTTTTGGGGTGTAATTTATAGTCTTTAAAAACTGTATAATTATCTGTTTTTATCCAGATGAAACGAGGTAATCTTATCTCTTATCTAGATACATTTCCACGCATTATTTGTCATCACTG
>NW_021762991.1:0-1858 GCF_005508785.2 Acyrthosiphon pisum
TCTAAACCTGAAACTTAAAAATATTGACTACAGATTTAACTTTAAATACACCATTAAGAAGTGCTTCTAAAACTATTACTTGATTTGTTTAAAATTTAAAATGTTTCATTTTTAAGTTAAATTAATTTAAATTATTTGTGGTGAACAATTTATTGGTACAGTATATTGCGAAAGGTTTTGTAAATGGTTGGTCCTTACAATACTGTGAGTGTGCTTGATTATTCGTAAAAAAAAAACTAATTCTGATCATCTCCCTGAAATGGCTGTATTTTTTTCGTTTTCCCCGGGTGTTAAAAAGCCAAGTTCTTTCACATTGACGGACAATCATGAAGAACTGCTGTAGCAGTATTTTTGTTGGGTGATGCCAGAGGACACTTTTGAATTCATATGTAATAGCACTGCTATAGCAGTGCTCGAAAAGCGACCAGAAATGGACACTACTGCTACAGCAGTGATTTTTTTCAATGGTATCATATAAGACAGCGGTTCTCAAACTGTGCTCCGCGGAGCCCTAGGGCTCCTCGAGATTAGTCTAGGGGCTCCGTGGCTCCCTGAGAATATCTGTATTAATTAAATTTAAATTATTAAATTATTATTATATTTCTTAGTTAAATTTTTATTTTTATAATCAATACTATTTGGACCGTACCAATATGTATTATTTTAAACATTTAAACATTTAAAACTTTAAAATAGGTATTTATAAATCCACATATGTCATATTTTGTGTCATTGTCAAAATGAGATTAGATAAAAGTCGGGTTTTTCGTTCATTTGACAAATGGTACGATAATTATTTAGTTTACTTATCTACAATAGTACAATCTACATTCTACGAAGTTCTAATAATTTCTTGATTCTTCAGTCATTACTCGTTATTCATCGGCCGCTGACGCAAATATTGTTATTTCGGTGTTTATTTCGTATTACGTGTTTCCTATTTTACCATCAATTGTTTTTATTGTTGACAATTTTTTTTTGTGAATAAAAATTTAAATGGATCGTTGGCTTAACAAATCAAGAAATACAGTGGGATCATCCTCATCAGATGCAAATGAAAATAAATGTGTCACACCGAATAATAGTGCGAGTTTAAAAAGAGCAAATAGTCCACCTAACAAACAATCTGATACAGGGACATCTGCCACTACAGTAAGTAAAAGAAGAAAATATGACGAAAATTATATCTCTTTTGGTTTCATACATGAAAATAGTTATCCACAGTGCGTTGTATGTAGTAAAGTTAGTCATCGTCAAGCACTTGCTATTAAAAAGATGCCAATACCTCTTAAAAATGTACTTGATGAGGCAGTGAAGATTATAAATTTCGTAAAATCTCGACCATTGAGCACAAGACTGTTCACAATTTTGTGTGAAGATATGGGAAGTATGCACAAATCACTACTTTACCATACCGAAGTAAGATGGCTTTCTCGGGGAAAAACACTTGTACGCTTACTCGAATTGCGCAATGAATTGTACGTTTTTTTCACCGATCACCCATTTAATTTACAGCTCAGACTTAGTGATAAAATTTGGTTATTTCGACTTAGTTACTTGGCTGATATTTTTAAAAAATTGAATGAAGTGAACTTATCAATACAAGGTAAAATGACCACCGTTTTCACGGCAAATGACAAAATTCGAGCTTTAAAAAAAAAAATTAAATTTTGGGCTGTGTGTTTTTCTCAACATAAAATTGATAGTTTTCCTTTGTTAAAGGAATATTTAGAATCGATTGATGGTAATATTGAAGATTTTGATGAAATATATGGCAAAATTGAACACATTTAAATGAAATACTATCGTCATTAGAAAATATTTTCCAGAAAGTAAAGACATAGAATTTATCCAACGA
>NW_021762991.1:3252-5616 GCF_005508785.2 Acyrthosiphon pisum
TTTAAGTACTAAACCTATTTAATTTAAATATGTTTAACTTTGTTATTTTTAAGTGTAAGAACTGATGTTTTTTTCAATTGTTATTTTTATAAACTTAAAATGAATTTAATTTCTTTTAAACATAAAGTCTTAGTCTGGTCAGAGAAAATCAAGAAAGACAGTTTTGTTTTATTAATTATTATTCTTTTGTTATAACATCATTAAATCCAAAACAGTATTTATATTTTTTTTTTTTAACAAAGAACTGATTTTCATTTTTATATAGGTTGAATGTACATTGTATTCATAAAAAAGTATTTAAAATACCATTCAAAAACCTCAAAATGAAAAGTATTGAAAAAAGTACCTATTCAATACGAAAAAAAAGTATTTAAATATTTTACTCAAATACTTTACAACACTGTCACTATACACACAAATATTTATCTCGCTACGTATCTTGCTATGTAATGTCAAATGTATAAACTAACAAGTGACAGCTAACGGGTAATCAATATTCATATATTTTGTTTAGTTAATTTGTACATAATATTTTGGTTTCGTCTTTACAATAAATCCCGTTCCCCGGTTGTCTTAATAAATAAGTACCTAGTTAGTAAAACAGTATTCCTATATTATAGGCAGTGGTATCGTGAAATAATATTATATTTGATTTGATATTTTATGTCAAACTCTTAGAGGTTTTTCTACATTCTACACCTCAAATGGAACAAAAAAAGTCTGTCAATAATAAGGGTGATAATTTCCATGTTTGTGTTTTTTTGGTTAAACGCAAGTTTGATTCATAATAATGTCCGTATCTGCTAAACCGTAGGTACTTCAAGAATAACACATATTACACAAATGTCGAAATTTTATAAAAATTCAATATTTATCTAACAACAATTATTTTTTAAGGTAAGGGTCATTAGAACTTTTTTTGTTCCATTTGAGGGGTAGAAACACCTCTAGAAGTTTGACACATTTATCGCGCAACACCTGTATAATAATTAATATATGGCGCAACGGTCGATATAACGATATAACGTGGTGAATCGCACATTCGCACATTTCTTATTATGAAAACACTTTAACACGTTTTCGCAGTATCTATAAATATTATAATATCATATTATTTTCGTCGTACGATTCGGGCGGCAACCTATATCATAATATTATATTTTAATTATTATTATCAATTGGGGAGGGGGGTTAAGGGCGTTAAAATATGGTTTCGCCGAGGGTGCCAATATTTCTAGCACAGTTGTTATGTTTGTTGGTTAAATAAAATTTTATTTATATTATATAATTTAGGTATTGTAGGCAGAATGTAGCAGAACCACATATTATTAATATTTAAACAAAATTATTTTATATGTATTATTTATAACTTGTATATAATAAACTGAAAAAGTAAAAAACAACTGAAAATATTTTAAACTGTTGTATTTTATTTTTATATTTTTGTTTAAAAAACTCACCTATAATATGAAAATAATACTCATTCTTTACTAGAATATTACTCACTTAATTGAAAAAATACTCACTATTCTCACATTTTTTAAGAAAAAAATTAGTAGCAACCCTGGTCTGGACACTCGCGCTAGAGCAGTACCTATCTTGTTGGATAAACTATAAATAACCGTGGTTCAGTGGCTGCATTTATTTATTGTATAATATAACTTTATAGTTTATACCTATAATAATTGAATGTACTTATATTCTAGATGTCAATGTACGTATATTTTGGGGCAGAAGGAGGGGGCAGCGGCGGCGGCTGGAATAACGGTGGTGGCCGTGGCGGAGCGGACCCTCCAGAGGTCCCTGCAGAGGGACCCGCACCCGCCTACAGACGCCAGCGTAAGTACATTTATTATTTAGTTAAATTTCATGTTCGTGGCCCATCAGTACACAATTTGACATATAAAATTTCATTAAATAGTTAATATAAATTAAATAATTACAATTTGTAGCATGCAATTCTCACATAACTATAATATTAATATAAGCAAATATATATTTTCTTCTCTTTCTTTATGTTATAATATAGTATTGTTATGGGACTGTCTATATTTTGTTCTTGTAATAGCCAAAGTGTCATTTATTTAAGAATCTTAAATGAGTTACTAACCTACAACATTTTACGTATACAATAATCCATTTCATTGTTATTTTACATAATATATTAATTTTTTTTGATTTCATAGGGTGCGAGAATTGTGGCTGGAATGGCCATGTGGCTGACTCCTGCCACAAGACTGCGGTGGAAGGAGCAGCCTCAAAGGCTGCCAGGGCAGCTGAAAAGGCTGAAGCTGCAGCAGCAGCAGCTTTAGCTTTGGCTGAAGGCCTGAAGGCCAAAGCTGCTGCTGCTGTTGCTGCGGCTGC
>NW_021762992.1:0-2440 GCF_005508785.2 Acyrthosiphon pisum
GATAACATAATAATATTATCCCAAACATAAAGAAATATTCTGAATAATGCAAAAAAAAGTTATCTTGTGATACGCAACTGTATTTAATGAAGTCTTCATTTTCACTCCCATCAAACATAAAATTGCATACACTTGGTGAAAACTTGAGATCTAGGTTCTAATAATTGACATATCAAATTTACCTAATTTGTACTATAGAAACTGTGGTGTTATTATAATTCTTATTAAATAGTTATACATGTCGTTTAAAATTTAAACCTAATAAATATTTATTAAATTATTTAGTAAAATTAAAGAAACTTTGAATATCATATAACTATATGAGTACAAAGTAATCATTTCCCTTCTTACTGCTATATTCCATAGTTTTATCACAGAATATATGAATATAATATTCTATAATATTCTAATTTATAACCTATTCTGTGGTTTTGATATCTTTATCTTATTACCTCGGAGGACGGAGTGATTATTTTATAATCATTTAGTTATAATCATGATAAAATATTATTATATTTATATAATATTATATTCAAATGCAAGTATACTATAAGATAAAAGTACTGAGCTATTATGACTTCTTGTTAAAAGCTAAAATTAAAAAAAAAAACATAAAACAATATAGGTAGTTACTTATAAGTTACAACATTACATATCTGTACAAATATAAAAACAGTATACAAACATAATTATTATGTTGAACAACATAATAACAATCTATTGTTTAGATCGGCAACATAATAATTTGTTAAATGTTACATCACCAAGACAATTTCGCCTTGATGTCAAAACTTGAACTGCACCACTGAATAATCTTTCGACAGGTGCTGATGACGGAAGGGTTGTGTTGTATTTAAAAAATATTTTTTTAATTACAGGATAATTGTCTAATAACTGTAGCTCTTTTTTTTTTTAATTTAAATATTTTAACACTTGAACATTCATTTCATCATCCAAAAAATCATGATTTAAATTTTGAACACATATATTGTTATAAAACTCTTTATCACTCATATTATCACTCTCATCTCCAGAGTCAGAATTTGTAGTAATTAAAGATGACATCAAATTGCATTCATCAATAAACATTTTTTTACATAGATCTCTATACCTAACGGGTACCCAGTCCATCTTGAATTTCGGATGACTTATTGACGCTATAATAAAACTTTTGCTTTTTGGTTCACTTAGATTGTATACAAAACTAAATCGTTTCTCGAGACTAGTCACAATTGCGAGACTTAATATTTTACAATATGTTAACTGGTTGGACTGTATTAACAACTTTCTTAAAGCTAAAAGAGTTGGAGCTACAAAACCCAAGAAGCTGTTCTTTTCACCTTGCAATTTATCTAACGAAAAAGCTAACGGTTTCATAACATTACAATATTCTTCGATGAATGCCCACTCACTAACTTTTAATTTAGGCAAATGTAATTTTTCAAATAATATACCTACATTTATTTTATGATTAGAAATTTTTTGTGTTGCATCATACAATGAATTCCATCTAGTTACCACAGGTACTGGGAACTTACACTTGCAAACGTCATATATTGTGTCTGATGCTGCTGTACTTCTACTGGCCAAATTCCAAAAGTTTGATAGTTTATTAAAAGTTGACTTAGACATTTTGTTGTAATCATTATTAGAAATTTTAGAAATATCATTGGCTGCAATTAAATTCAATGTATGTGCACAACATAGCATATGCTGAGGTAAAAAAAAACTGCCATTGTTACCTAGGTTTGATTCCTCATTTAGCAAATTATTCAAATTAACTCTTTCTGCATCCAAGTCTGAGCAGTCAGATCCACTATCAAAATTTGAACTCTCTGAACTTTCTTCATCAAAGTTCCCCAAATCACTTGTACTTGCTTCATGAGTTGGAAGAGAAGAGAACACTCTAAAGGCTTTACCAAAGTTAGAAGCATTATCTGTGACGATATGTGTTATTTTCGATAGATCAATTTTGTACGTTTTTGCAATTTCTGTTATAACCTCAGTAATATTTTGATAGTTGTGGCTTCCTTTAATGCGTATACATCCAATAACATATGATTGCCTAAAATATGTTTTCTCGTCTATGAAGTGACAAGTCATTCCTACAAATGAATCATAATTAATTATAAAATAAAAATATTAAAAGTGTTCATAAGAAGTAGTATATACCCATGTAACTACGGTTATTGGCACTCCATATATCGGCTGTTGCACAAATATAATCATGTTTTGCTATTAAATCGGTTAGCATTGAAACGTATAGTTCATATTTTAAATCTAATTGTTTTGATAACTGTTTTCTGCTTGGAACTATAGCATCATTTGATCCAGTAAATCCTACAATTAAACTTTTGAAACTTTTTTTTTTCACAAGTCCTTAATGGACGCATTTCATTCACAATATACTCAAATACTAAATCCTTCACCTGAAAATAAA
>NW_021762992.1:2490-3427 GCF_005508785.2 Acyrthosiphon pisum
AAAATAGCATTATTAATTTATGAAATTTTAAGTATAGGTTACCATTTGAAAATCAAAAGTTGATAGTAGTTTACCTTATTAATATAAGGGTGAAAAATATAAAACATTTATACAAATGTAGAAATACATAAAACTAAAATTAAAAAAAAAAAAAAAATCTAAAAAAGTTAATACTTTTCGAGATAATGAGTGTTCAACGATAAAAGAATCACCCTGTATATATTTAAAGATCAATTTAAATTAAATAGCAAAGAAGAAAAGGCATTAAAAGATATTTGTTGTTTTATAGTTAAATGTTACGTTCAGGCTTGGTTTTCGTCACCCAATGCAATTGAAGCTCCACTAAATGACATTTTATTTTTAAAAAAATTAGAAGATTATAAATTGCATAATAAATGAGTTGCAGACGTAGCATTAAAAAAAATAATAAATCATCTGTGGTATTTAAATCCAGAGTGTGTTACATTTTCGATATTTGACGATCGTGTAGATAACAGTACGAGACTCAAAATGGCTGAGAGAATATTGAGTACTTACGATTCAAGCATAAACGACGAAGAGGAAGAAATCGAGTTGAAAAAAAAAATAGGACTTAAATTTGAAGATGTTTCACATTTTATACAAAAAGATCTTTTAATTGACTTAATAAACTCTAAATCGATTGGAATGTTCAAGAGATTTCAAATTTCCACACAGTTTTTAACTATTGATCCGGCCAATTGGAATAATCACGAGGACTACATAACAGGAAAACACATTATAAACTCACTAAAAGTCGTGAATGACACAGCTGAGAGGGGAGTCAAGTTTATAGAAGAATATAATAAGAAATTTACAAAAAATGAAGAACAAAAACAACATGTATTACAGGTAATTTATTTTACTATTTCAAAAATAAATTAAACTTAAAAATGGTTAATTATATTTTTCTAGACTG
>NW_021762992.1:5754-8992 GCF_005508785.2 Acyrthosiphon pisum
GAAAAATGAAGAAGAATTAATCTCTGGAATAAATATTAGAAAAATGAAGAACATTTGGAAACACACTCTCCTCCTCGTAAGAAATTACGATCATTAATGATAGATAGCGATGATGATGATGATGACGAAGACGATTATTCGGTAACTCAAAGTCCTACGATGAAACAACTTGAAGAGTATAAAAATTTGAAAATCAAAGTTCCCTACGATCAAGATCCTTTAAATTGGTGGAAAGAAAACGAATCTAAATACTCAGCTGTATCATTACTAGCCAAAAAATACTTAAGTATAGTGGCCACTAGTGTTCCCTGTGAACGGTTATTTAGCGAAGCTGGAACAATCATTTCCAAGAAAAGAAATAGATTATCTCCTGAACGACTCAATCAACTGTTATTTTTGAATTCATATTTCAAATCGAACTCAAGTTCTGAAACATTGATGGAAAAACTGCTCGAAGAAGAAATTTTTTGATTAAATATATTGGATACTTTTCAGTTTATACAAAATAATATATAATTGTTAATTAATAATTAATTTACATTCATAATATAATATTAAAACAATATGTATTCTATAATTTTAATATACTTTCAATACACTCATAATATAATATTAAAACAATATGTATTCTATACTTTTAATATACTTTCAATACACTCATAATATAATATGCATTCTATACTTTTAATGTTTTAAATTTTTAATATGCTTCGATATCGATATCGGTATTTTTCCGATATCGTAATACGATATCGGAGGAAAAAATACGATATCGATATTGAAAATTATATCGTTGGCCAACTCTAATATATATACAGTGTGTAATCGCTAATTGAGAACCCTCAATATCTTTGAATAGGGCAATGCAATTTAAATTCTGTTTTCTATTTGGTCGTTATGACATAGAAATACAATTTTTGATGGCCTATGCATTTTTTTAAATTTAATTAGACTTGCGCATGTGCAATACAACTTTTTTTTCTTAAATGACAACCACCTATTTTATAGAAATTTAGTTTTTTCATTACCCCTAACATACCAAATGCATATAATCCAATGGGAAACTATTAATTATATCAATATGTGGTACTTTAATAATTAATGACATTGTATCAGTTTCATGCTATTCTTCATTTAAACGAAGTAAAAAATCATTATGTGTTCGTTTAGTAAATTTTTTATCAGGAAAACAAACTCTATTTTCTAAATAAACACCTTCAGTAGTGCATTTTGAGCATGAAATAAACCTGCGTGGCCCTTAGTTTTCAAAACAAAACTTTTGGCTGGGGCATCGCAACAAAAACCATATGCATAAACAAATATTTTTTCAGATGATATTTTCATACCATTTTGTGACAATTCTATCAGTTCATCAACCAAATCTTTTAAAAAAAATTACTGTCTTGAGGTTTATCTTTTCCCCAGTTAAATAAACAAATAAATAAATAAATAAATAAACAAAAACAGCCAATTAAAAAAACAATTGGGTACCTTACAAATTTACTTTTAACACTTCCTAAAATTGGTCAAAAAGTACTCGATGAACTCTGAGTGAGTGGCAATCCATCTATTCCTATAAATATGTTAATATTTTTTTCTGTGACATTTAAATAATTACTTAAGGATTTTAGACCATTTTTAACTCTGAAATGATAATAAATTCCAGGATGTACAGATTGAATTTCAGTTTGAATGTTTATTTTTGATACATTGGTTTTAAGAACAGTTCTACAGTATCTACTGGAAATTAACTAAAACATTTGCGTTCTTTCAAAACTATTAACAGTGCTGATAAAGCTATATTAGTTATATTATATGTAACGGCCCATTGAACAATTTTGTTGATAATAGAATTTTTGTCATCATTAAAAAAATTAAAAAAACTACCTACAGCTTGACTATCACTTGTAACACTATACAATGTATAGTCATCATCAGATTCAGATATGTTTGATTGCAAGTCATTAACTATTGGTAAATTGAAATATGAACTAACTACTGTATCTGGAATTTCTTCTGATGTGCTGGGAACATTTGTTGTATACAAGTCATTAGTACTACCTGAAGCTTCATTTGGAATTTCATACATTCGAGTATTATTAATATATTCATCAAATCGACTAAATTGGGAATTGTATTCAATTTCTTTAACCCTATAATTTTCTACTACTTCAACTTCTTCTAAAAACCTACGCCTTTTTGTAGATTTACTTATTGTTTGACGAGACATTATATTATATATCTAATAATATAAACTTACATTTAACAATATTTTGAATAATTATATTGGAAGCAAGTACCTTGCAATTCAATAAAGCAATTTTCAGGTATGTACATAAACATTTTCAGAAAAAAATTTGGAATTTATTAATATAAATTAAGGCGGAGCCTTAGTAATAGGGTCCTGTTTTCCGTACGGAACCCTAAAAATTATTTCATTTTAACCAATTGTCAATATTTTTCGTAGAATCATACTGATTATGTTTACTTGTATTATTCTAATAATATTTTACCCTTTTACTATTCCCATATATAGAAGCTTGAAAAACTGGATTAACTACTATTAATCGCACTACAAAATGTAATCAATTCTTAAATCGTTTTCTAGGAATGGCTTTTCTAGGAAGAGGTTTTATTAAGTGCCGTTATTTGCAGTGTTGTGCTTAGATAAAAAAAAAATTATCTAGATATAGATAAGATATCTGAATTTAAAATTATCTAGATATAGATAGATACTGTAGAAATTGAATTTATCTAGATATAGATAGATAAAATAACTTTTATCTAGATATAGATAGATAAAATAATTTTTATCTAGATAAGGTATTACCTCAAAATTTAAATTTATAATAATAATTGAAAATTAAAATAAATTTGTATTTTATTACAATATTGAATATTTACATAATTAGACAATATTCCAAGCATGAGTCATAAGTTGATAACATAATAATATTTTGATAGTTGTGGCTTCCTTTAATGCGTATACATCCAATAACATATGATTGCCTAAAATATGTTTTCTCGTCTATGAAGTGACAAGTCATTCCTACAAATGAATCATAATTAATTATAAAATAAAAATAGGTATTAAAAGTGTTCATAAGAAGTAGTATATACCCATGTAACTACGGTTATTGGCACTCCATATATCGGCTGTGGCACAAATATAATCATGTTTTGCTATTAAATCGGTTAGCATTGAAACGTATAGTTCATATTTTAAATCTAATTGTTT
>NW_021762992.1:9364-12152 GCF_005508785.2 Acyrthosiphon pisum
TAACTAGTTAATTAAGGATAACGTAGTATTATCACAGGTTAAATAAAACTAAAATCAAAATTAGTTTCATCTAATCTGTTTTCTGAGATATTATAGTACCTACCTAAGTATTAAATTTGGAAATATCAGTTATAACCACAAATTGCTATTGGTTTGAAATTTTTGATTATTTTATGGTAAATAAATTAGAAAAAAATCTGAACTAATAATTACCATGTCTTTATTAATTTTTTTTGGACGAACATCATCAATTTTGGTTTGAATAACATTTGAACTTTTCTTACTTCTGGCTATTTCAACTTTTGGCATTAATACTGGATGTTGAATCTGTAAACAAGTAATTGGAACATTAATTAATAATTGTAGGTAGGTAATTGTTATAATTATAGGTGGGATTATAAGTTTGTTCTTAATATGTATATTATATTCCTTGACTCCTTGTAAATTGTGATATAATATTATTGTTACGTAGAAACTAATAAGAAATTAATCGAAATGTTTGGATTAAAAAAAAAAATTTGTTTAAAAAACTTACTTTAATATGGCTTAATAAGTTGCCACTCGACTTTGTTGACGCACTTATCTTTTTATGACAGGTCACACAAGATGCCATAATTTTATCACCATTGGTCGATAACAGTTTGTAAAATTCATCAAATAAGTATTGAAACTTTGAACAATTTTGTGGTACATTTTCTGTCGATGATGTTGGTGAAATGTCTGTACCAGTTATCGGATCATCAACGTTTTCATCCGTTTGTAGACGAACTCTTTTGGTCTTGGGTAATGATTGTATTATGTAACGATCCATTACAAAATATAAAATATTTCACCAATAAAATAAAATTGAAAGTCATAGACAAAATTATGAAAAATATGAAGACTGTGAACACTTAACACGTTGAGTGACGAGAGTGCGCTGCGTAGTGCGTACAGTACGGTTTGTAATAACTAATAAATAGCGGACGTTTCACGACAATTATTTATTTTTTTTGTACAAAATTATATAGACACAACAATGTACGAATTCATAGAATCGGGGTCCGGTTGTGAAAATTATTTATAGCACTTGATTACCCAATGGACATAATTTATAAATAAATATAGAATTTGAGGCGGTCGATGGAGAACGATCAATTTCTGTATAGAGTGTATTATTAATTATTAATATTGTATAAGAATATAAGATTATAATACTGCTATTTTCTTATCGATAATATTATTTCTGTATTTTAGTATTTATAAACCATCCGCTGCGCAGCTAACCAGATCCGACCTTTCGTAGAACAATATAGAAGCGAAACTCGATCAGGTGATTCGGTTTACGTTTACCTATGATCTGAAGTAGATTAGGAACCTAGGAAACGAGACCGTTTACCAACATGATTTTACATCCTTGTTTACCCGTAGAACCTATAATACTCTATAGACTATAATTATTAATTTATACTAGTATAATACTCTATGTATGTAGGGGTATTTCTGGTTCTAATAATTCTTGTAACGGCTCTTCGGCGTTCGTAAATCGTAAATCGTACTACGGGCGTGAGACTTCCCCGTATGGGCAATATTATAAAATTATATAAATACTTCGCATCTCCCATGCATATTGACATAATAAATCGTCATTATTCCACATATAATATAATAGTAGTATAATATATCTGTCCATTATTGATAATTAATAATAAATGCTATGTATAACTATTTTAGAACCAATTTTTGCAAGTAATACAAATGAGATTTCTTATTAAGTTATCTATTTTATATTGAATGATAATATGTAAAATAGTTATTACTAATTATTAGCTACAGATTTTGTGAATTATCTAGATAAATTTATCTAGATGGCTATAATTTTTATCTAGATGAAAATTAGATGTCAATTTTATTTTTTATCTAGATAAGATAAAGATATAAAGTTTTTATCTAGATAACATATCTAGATAAATTTATCTAGATAAATTTATCTAAAGCACAACACTGGTTATTTGAAAAAAACGACAAAAGAATCTGAGGAACCACCTACACCTCAAGAACTTATGTAAAGCTCATTTACAAGATTTGAAGCGGCTTCCAAGTCACTTCGACGGTCCACCCATTTCCTAACCCAACATTTCTTTTTTTCTTTTTTCTTTTATTTTCCGTTTTTGTACAATATTACGCGCAATTATAAAAGCTAGGGCCTGACGCGAATCCATTTTGTAAAAAAAAAAAGAAAAAAGATTCAAATTTGTAAAAAAAACACGTGTACTTGCGGTGAAGTCACACACAAGACTGTGTGTGTTAACTCTCTAGTCGACACGAAATTGTCTTGATCTCGAGATTAATGTCACTTTCGAGTCTCCAAAACCTATCTCGAGACCGTGATTGATCTCAAATGTATAACATCCCGAGATCAATCTCGAGACTTTCTCTCGAGCTATAATCTCAAGTGGACACTTCCCATTAAGCCGGTGCTACACGATGCGTCAAACGTTGGCTCCAACATTGGCGTGCAAACGTTGACTGAACATTGGAACCAATGTTTGACGGAAGGATGCAGCTACACGTTGTCACCAACGTTGGATCAAGTGTCATGTGAACGTTGGATGCAGTATACTCCCTACAGTGTATCTGTGTAGTGTGTATGAAGATTATAACCTGTGAATATATTCAGACTTTAAGTTAAAACTTCAAAAAGTTAAATAGAAAAAATATGAATGACGTGGTTGCAGCTGCTGCTACTGTAATTGTGCTATCTTGTAATCAATTATTATTAAAAGTGAAAAAACAGAAAAAAGACGTG
>NW_021762993.1:0-693 GCF_005508785.2 Acyrthosiphon pisum
ACCAAATGTTCCTACTAGGAAGAAGAGAACATAGACTGTGCAACATTGTTTTTAATTTTTCGATATCACAAATACGAAAAAAGTTCTCATAGTTTAAAAATAAAAGTAGTACAGTAAAATGGGGTAACTTTGATAATTGCTTACTGTTTTATGACAATTTCATTTTTTATTATATGGATAACTTCTGTAGTGTTAACGATAAAACACTCAAAATGAAATATTAGTTACAACTAGTTCAATATTTTAACGTTTTAATTTTTAAAATTCTGAAATTATCTTTTGAGATATCAATATTTTTTAATATGCTATCAAAGTAACACAACGGGCAATTTCGATACCTATATTTCTTAATGTGATATCAAAGTAACCCCATTTTATGAAAAAAAATTTAATTATCATGGTACTCTGGTGAATAAAAATATATGGGTATCAAAGTTACCCCGCGAAATCAAAGTTAGGTACCCCATTCTAATTAAAAATTTAAAGCTAATGTAATGCAGTTAATTATAGTATTAGGATTAAGGGGGGTGTGGGGGCAAAGCCCCCCATGGACATGTGTAACATAAACTATTCCAGCACCCCCTAAATTCACACCCAATGTGCGCCTATGTAGGTACCTATAGTAGAGGTACCTACCTATACCTAAAATATACTAATTATAATCTTATATCTTATATTGACTTAGGGGGTGCT
>NW_021762994.1:0-768 GCF_005508785.2 Acyrthosiphon pisum
ATACACCATAACATTTTCAAAATATTTTGATTTATTTTGAGCTCTTTACGGACATTTTCATTTTCCATTTTTTTTTAGTTTTTTTTCTAAAAATATCAATAAAATTTTATTTGTTGGATAAAAAAGCTTGAAAATTTAATAGAAGGCTCCTAGTATATTGTTTCAAAGGCAGATGAAAAATATTAAAAATCGTTAGTCACAGTTTTTTTTTATAAACATTTAAAGTTCAAAAAATGACAAAATATGGAAAAATCACGAAAATTTGCAAATTATTTCGAGTTTGAAATTCATAAAAATTTTTCTTTTTAAATCTAAGATATGAAAATGTAATACAAGATTCCTTATAAGATTGTCTACCTTTATCAAACAAAAAATATCTATAAGGAAGTCAAATTAAATTTTTATGATCGTTTGAAATTCAAATTTTTACAACAATGGATATTCACTCGATTTCTCATGTAGCGATTTCCTTATTTTGTTGTAATTCAAAAACGAATAACTGCAGATACATGAAAATTTTACTGAATGTTTATATTAGCATTTTATATATACGATAAAATTTTGAAAATATTTTGACTCTTTTTGAGCTGTTTACGGACATTTTCAGTTTTAAATTTTTTTAGTTTTTTTTTCTATAAATATCAATAAAGTTTTATCTGTTGGGCCAAAAAGTGTATAAATTTAATACAAAGCTCCTGATATATTGTTACAATATCAGTTGAAAAATATTAAAAATACATAGGCACAATTTTTTTTTATAGCATTTAA
>NW_021762995.1:0-1200 GCF_005508785.2 Acyrthosiphon pisum
TGTTTTTATATGTTCTGCAATTTAATTGTATTTATTCAATATTATTAATTATTATTTATACATTCTTTACTATTACATTATATCATATTTATTTATATTTTATACTAATATTAATTTGCTGGCTGTTTTAATACTTTATGTTTGATTTAAATTGTTATTTATTTCTATATTATTAATTATCACAAAAAGCTACTAATTTAAATTATAAACAATACTTATTTAGTTCATATTTAATAAATAGTAATACTTAAAAAGATTATCTGGTAGCAATGAATATTATATAACAAATAAAAAGTTTTATAGAATACCTCTTGTTTCCTTAAAGTTTGTACTTTGAAAATAAAAAACTAAAAATTTACTGCAATACCTAATGTTAATATAAAAAAAAAGGTGGATAAGTGGATTTCGCTCTGCTGTGTCAGTAGGTTACAAGTGGGTCACTGTATAATGGATGGTATTAAATTTGAATTCAATGATATAATATCATTGTATAAGAAAAACGATTCTGAACGGTATGTCAGTCTAGGTATAAGACATAATATTATATTATAGTCTATAGTATTTTAAAAAAATTGACCTATAATAGGTACCTATAATAAATTCCAAATTAATCATATCATAATATTTATTAGGTACTTATAACGCATTATACATCAACAAAAAACCATGGTACTGTCATAGATATATAATAGTATACTTTAGAAGTTTAAAGTACCCACGAATAATATTATACAATCACAACAAAATAACTAAAATAGTTATCCTAGGTTTTTAATATGTAATTTCGTCCAAATTTGTACTTAAAATGACTATAAAAATAAACTGCGTAAATGTATTTTTTAGATTTTTTGGTAACAGAATTAATTACTTATGTGGAATCTTGTTTTAAATTTTCAATTCTTAGATATAAAAATTGAACATTTTATAAATTTTTAACTACAAAATAATTTTTTAAATTAAAATTTGATAAATTTTGTCAACATTTTAACTTCAAATGCTTATAAAAAAAAATTGTGCCTATGTATTTTTAATATTTTTTAACTGATATTGTAACAATATATCAGAGCTTTGTATTAAATTTTTACACTTTTTGGCCCAACAGATAAAACTTTATTGATATTTATAGAAAAAAAAACTAAAAAAATTGAAAACTGAAAATGTCCGTAAACAGCTCAAAAGAGTCAAATTATTTTAAATTTT
>NW_021762996.1:0-1323 GCF_005508785.2 Acyrthosiphon pisum
TTTTCAACCACAAAATTACTTGCAAATTTTCGCAATTTGACATATTTCGTATAAATTTAAACTTTAAGCACTTATAAAAAAAAATTGTGACTAACGATTTTGGATTTTTTTTTATCACTGTGAGAACAACTTATAAGAAACCTTGTATTAAATTTTCAAAGTTTTCTATCCAACCAAAAATTTTTTATCGTTATTTTAAAAAAAAATACTTAGAAAAATTGAAAATTTCATTTGTCTATAAATAGCTCAAAAAAAGTCGAAACACTTTGAAAATTTAACCCTGTATAGACAACGCTAATATAAACATCTGTTGCAAATTTCAAGTGCTTACAATAATTATTTTTTGAGTTACAGTAAAATTAAGTTTTCGTTTTTGTCAAAAATTGGTTTTGCGTAAAAATTCGCGTTTTTCCGTTATTTTTTTAAGGTTTTTCCTGCCGCTTTTGAAAAGTATTGGGAAATTTTCACTTTTGACCCCCCAAAGTACCAACTAGATTCACTTTCCTTTCAGAAAAGGTACAACTTTTGAAAATCGAAGCATTTTTACTGCTCCAAAAGTTGTCGTCAGACACAAAAAAAAAAAAAAAAAAAAAACACACATCATTGTAAAATCAATACATTCATCACTTCGTTCAGAATCTAAAAACTAGTCTGGACAAAATGCGATTAACAAAAATACAGAGTGTAACAGAAATAACTGGCTAAAAAAAAAAATGATGCTAATTATAAACGTATGACGAAAATTGTTAATATCATATGATGAGTAAATAATTTAAGAAATATACTCAAGTTAGAAAGTTTCCAAAAATCATATTTTTAAAAAAGTTATTACGTTCCAAATTAATATAATCAAAAAAATATTGATAATTAAAAAAATTCTAAAAAATAAACTATTTAACTCGGATAAATATTTTTAGCATCAAAATTGTTCTTATAATCAAATTCACAAATTAGCTATTTTGAATTTACCCAAAAAAATTTTAATTAAATTTTAAATTTTAATTTTCAGTACTAAAAATAAACAAAAGAAAAATTTAAATTATACATGTATAGCGCTAAGATCTCTCAATGATAAATAAAAAAAAATAAAAAAATATTGATTATAACAAAAGTTATTACAAAAGTCAGTTCTTCTGTTACACCCTGTATAATATTATATACATTATAATATTAATATTATTATTATTAAAAACGATGTACCTATTCAAAGTGTGTGTGTAAAATATAATATATAATATTATGCTCTCCACCGTCGAGTCCTTGGGGCCCGGAATTATACCAAAAACTATTATATACACACAAACACACAACTCACGTGCGGTC
>NW_021762997.1:0-799 GCF_005508785.2 Acyrthosiphon pisum
GGGAATTTTTACGCAAAATCGATTTTTCACAAAATTGAATTTGGTTTTTGGTGTAACTTTAAAAAAAATGACCGTAGATACATGAAATTTTGACTAAATGTTTGTCTTAGCATCTTCTATACACCATAACATTTTAAGAATATTTTGATTTATTTTGAGCTCTTTACAGACATTTTCATTTTCCATTTTTTTTTAGTTATTTTTCTAAAAATATCAATTAAATTTTATTTGTTGGATAAAAAAGCTTGAAAATTTTTATAGAAGGCTCCTAGTATGTTGTTTCAAAGGCAGATGAAAAATATTAAAAATCGTTAGTCACAGTTTTTTTTTATAAGCATTTAAAGTTCAAAAAATGACAAAATATGGAAAAATCACGAAAAATTTCAAATTATTTCGAGTTAGAAATTCATAAAAATTTTTCTTTTTAAATCTAAGATATGAAAGTGTAATACAAGATTCCATATAAGATTATCTACTTTTATCAAACAAAAAATATCTATAAGAAAGTCAAATTAAATTTTTATGATCGTTTGAAATTCAAATTTTTACAACACTGGATATTCACTCGATTTCTCATGTAGCGATTTCCTTATTTTGTTGTAATTCAAAAACGAATAACTGCAGATACATGAAAATTTTACTGAATGTTTATATTAGCATTTCCTATACACCATACAATTTTGAAAATATTTTGACTCTTTTTGAGCTGTTTACGGACATTTTCAGTTTTCTATTGTTTCAGTTTTTTTTTCTATAAATATCAAGTTTTATCTGTTGGGCCCAAAAAGTGTAAAAGTTT
>NW_021762998.1:0-763 GCF_005508785.2 Acyrthosiphon pisum
CACGAAAATTTGCAAATTATTTCGAGTTAGAAATTCATAAAAATTTTTCTTTTAAATCTAAGATATGAAAATGTAATACAAGATTCCTTAAAGATTATCTACCTTTATCAAACAAAAAATATATATAAGAAAGTCAAATTAAATTTTTATGATCGTTTGAAATTTAAATTTTTACAACATTGGATATTCACTCGATTTCTCATGTAGCGATTTCCTTATTTTGTTCTAATTCAAAAACGAATAACTGTAGATACATGAAATTTTTATTGAATGTTTATATAAGCATTTCCTATACACCATACAATTTTGAAAATATTTTGACTCTTTTTGAGCTGTTTACGGACATTTTCAGTTTTAAATTTTTTTAGTTTTTTTTTCTATAAATATCAATAAAGTTTTATCTGTTGGGCCAAAAAGTGTATAAATTTAATACAAAGCTCCTGATATATTGTTACAATATCAGTTGAAAAATATTAAAAATACATAGGCACGATTTTTTTTATAAGCATTTAAAGATCAAATTTTGACAAAATTTATCGAATTTTAATTTGAAAAATTATTTTGTACTTAAAAATTTATAAAATGTTCAATTTTTGTATCTAAGAATTAGAAAATTTAAAAAAAGATTCCACGTAAGTAATTAATTCTGTTGACCAAAAGATCTAAAATATACATTTAAACAGTTTATTTTTATAGTCATTTTAAGTACGAATTTGGACGAAATTACATATTAAAAACCTAGGATAACTCTTTTAGTTATTTT
>NW_021762999.1:0-848 GCF_005508785.2 Acyrthosiphon pisum
AATTTATAAAGCGTGGGTTGAAAATGGAAATGAAGAACGAAAATTAACGAAACTAAGAAAATGTGAAGGCAGTGTGATTGATAAAGAACTTTTGGTCTGGTTTAGCAAAACTCGAGAAAAAAATTTACCAGTTTCCGGACCAACAATACAAGAAAAGGCTAAACAACTTGCTGAAGTTCACGGATTAAACGACTTTAAAGCTTCAAACGGGTGGCTAGAAAAATTTCGAAAAAGGCATAACATTTCGTTTAAATCTATCTGTGGGGAAGCTTCATCCGTTGATAGAATAGCTGTTGATGACTGGAAGAAAAAATTGCCAAACATAATCGATAAATATGAAAAGCGAGACATCTTCAATGCCGACGAGACTGAACTTTTTTTTAGAGTTCTACCCAATAAAACTATGGCATTTAAAAATGAAACGTGCAATGGTGGAAAAGTTTCAAAAGAACGGTTGACTGTGCTATTGTGCTGTAATATAATAGGTGAGTTTGAACGTCCTCTCATCATTGGTAAGGCAAAACGACCGCGGGCTTTCAAAAAATTAGACGTAAATAAATTTCCCGTAGACTGGTGTTGGAATAAAAAGGCCTGGATGACGACACAGATTATGACAGACTGGCTCATGAAATTCGATAAACAAATGATTAAAAGTCAAAGAAAAGTACTACTTTTTGTCGACAATGCAGCTCCTCATCCCCATCTTAAACTAAAAAATGTCGAGCTAGTCTTTTTTCCCCCAAATATGACGTCTCACTGCCAACCTTTGGACCAGGGCATAATCCAACAATTTAAAAAGCTCTATCGTAAGCAACTGTTACAAAAAGCTGTTGCTGATTTGGATGCTG
>NW_021763000.1:0-800 GCF_005508785.2 Acyrthosiphon pisum
TAAATTTTTCCAATAGTTTTCAAAAGCGCCGTGAAAAACAAAAGAAAAATTAAGGCAAAACGGGAATTTTTACGCAAAATCTGTTTTCGAGAAAATCGATTTTGGTTTTTGGTGTAACTTTAAAAAAAATGACCGTAGATATATGAAATTTTGACTGAATGTTTATCTTAGCATTTTCTATACACCATAACATTTTCAAAATATTTTGATTTATTTTGAGCTTTTTACGGACATTTTCATTTTCCATTTTTTTTTAGTTTTTTTTCTAAAAATATCAATAAAATTTTATTTGTTGGATAAAAAAGCTTGAAAATTTAATAGAAGGCTCCTAGTATATTGTTTCAAAGGCAAATGAAAAATATTAAAAATCGTTAGTTACAGTTTTTTTTTATAAGCATTTAAAGTTCAAAAAATGACAAAATATGGAAAAATCACGAAAATTTGCAAATTATTTGAGTTAGAAATTCATACAAATTTTTCTTTTTAAATCTAAGATATGAAAATGTAATACAAGATTCCTTATAAGATTATCTACCTTTATCAAACAAAAAATATCTATAAGAAAGTCAAATTAAATTTTTATGATCGTTTGAAATTCAAATTTTTACAACATTGGATATTCACTCGATTTCTCATGTAGCGATTTCCTTATTTTGTTGTAATTCAAAAACGAATAACTGCAGATACATGAAAATTTTACTGATAGTTTATATTAGCATTTCCTATACACCATACAATTTTGAAAATATTTTGACTCTTTTTGAGCTGTTTACGGACATTTTTCAAGTTTAAATTTTTTT
>NW_021763001.1:0-810 GCF_005508785.2 Acyrthosiphon pisum
TAAATAAATCAATTTTTAAATCATTTGCTATTGACATTATCCTATTCATAGGAGAAGCAGAAATATAATTTGTTTTATGTGTAATAACATAAAACATAGTGGTTGATCTAGTTCTACACTGAAAATAATGTAATAGTGGTTCATAAGGAGAATGAGGCGTATGAGTTAAATTACATTTGAAGGCCATAATTCGATGGAAACGGTTTTGAATATTATCTAAACATTGAATTTGATAACTTAAGTAAGGCGACCAAACAACAGTGTTATATTCCAATTTTTATCGGACTAAAGTAGTGCATAATGTTTTAAGAACAGCAGGATTAGTGAAATCCTTACAATTTCTTGTAATAAAGCCTAAAATCATTGAGGCTTTCCTAACCGTATGTAGTAAGTGTTTATTATATGTGAGAGCAGAATCAAATATCATACCTAAATCACTAATATGATGAACATGTGACAAAGGAGACTGATTAATATTATAAGATGCTATAAGTGGATCTCGAGATCTAGTAAATGATATAATTTTACATTTATCAATATTTAACGGTAGTTTATTAATAGTACACCAATCCAACAATACATTCAAATCATTTTGTGATAAAATTGCATCGTTATGAGAATTTATTTGACGAAATACTTTCAAGTCATTGGCAAAAAGAAGTTTTCTTGAATGTAAAAAATTTAAATCATTAATGAATAATAGGAATAATATAGGAGCTAAATGAGAGTCCTGAGGTACACCGGATGTTACAACGAAAGGATTAGATTTGTAATTTGTATACTTTATAATTTGTTTCCTGTTTGATATAT
>NW_021763002.1:0-734 GCF_005508785.2 Acyrthosiphon pisum
TTTGTGGGTACTTGAAACTTCTAAAGTATACTATTATATATCTATGATAGTACCACGGTTTATTGTTGATGTATAACGCGTTATAAGTACCTACCTAATGGATATTGTGATATTCCTGTTTATATTATTAGTCAATTTTTTTTAATACCATAGATATAAGTATATAATATGTCTTATACCTAGACTGACATACAGTCTCCGCTCAGAATCGTTTTTCTTATACAGTGATATTATATCATTGAATTCAAATTTAATACTATCCATTATGCAGTGATCCACTTGTAACCTACTGTACAGCAGAGCAGGGGCGCCATTTCAGTTTTTTTTAAGGTGTGCAAACAATTAAAGAGGACAATTATTTCCCACCTCCAGGCCAATCGTTAAAAAAACGTTTCTAGTGTTTTCAGTTTTTCATTACAGATCCATTACAGTATCAAAAACATACTTAATAAAAACATATTTTTATAATTAACACATTACATTTTACCGTTTATACATTCTGTGTATATACTGTATAGTGTATAGTAAAGATATTTTTAGATAGAATAGATGCATATTATTATTATTATGTCTTTTGTCTATCAGTAACCAGGGGCGGACTGGCCCAGGGTGCTATACACTAAGTACCCCGGGCCCCCGTATGTATTTATGATCCGGGCCCCCGATTACCACAGTCGGTATACGGTATAATACTGGTATAATACGGTATTATACAAAATAAAAATAAAATAACA
>NW_021763004.1:0-460 GCF_005508785.2 Acyrthosiphon pisum
ATAGCACCCTGGGCCAGTCCGCCCCTGGTTACTGATAGACAAAAGACATAATAATAATAATATGCATCTATTCTATCAAAAAATATCTTTACTATACACTATACAGTATATACACAGAATGTATGAACGGTAAAATGTAATGTATTAACTATAAAAATATGTTTTTATTAAATATGTTTTTGATACTGTAATGAATCTGTAATGAAAAACTGAAAACACTAGAAACTTTTTTTAACGATTGGCCTGGAGGTGGGAAAAAATTGGCCTCTTTAATTGTTTGCACACTTTAAAAAAAAACTGAAATGGCACCCCTGTTTTAATCAAATATCAAATATATATACAAATATTTTTTGAAAATAATGAAAATACTATTAAATACTTACGATGCCGAGTTGCCGAAAACATTGACCAAGTGCCAAATTTGCTGACTAAATATTTAAAAAAACCTTGAGTGGGGGGG
>NW_021763005.1:0-1456 GCF_005508785.2 Acyrthosiphon pisum
CATTTAGTTTTTAAGAATGTTGTATAGTATAGAAAGTATAAGTTATGTACAGAAGCAATGCATATAATATGTATCTAAGAGCAAAGTGAATAATAATTAAGCATGTAACAAATTTTAACCGTAAGTTAGACACTACTTATTGTTATTGGGATATTTAATATAATCTTGTGTTGATTAGGTTGCTTATGTGTATCACCGTAACAATAACAACAATGACTTACATTTTAAAAATGTATTGCACTCTATAAGAGTCTCCAATATGTATCACCACTATGTATCAAATATCACACGTCAGTAGTTAATATGTTACACTGTAGTACAAACAAAGTTAGTTGTATAAATAAAGTATCAAAATAATCTTATATACAATTTTATTGTAAACAATAGTTACTGCACTCTATAACAGTAAGTGTAGGCACCTATATGCAATTAGTGAATTTAATGTAAGGTTTCTGTTTTCAAAGAGTTAGGTACAAAATAATGTTTAGCTAAATGTGTGTTCAATGTGAACAGTAAGCAGGTATATAAAATATGTATACTGACTTTTGATATGGGTAGTTAAATAAATAAATTTTAACTATATATTAAAACTTTGGTTGTATAAAAAAATATCAGGTTAATCAAGTCAAATTACAAATCAAATCCAATGGTTAATTGATTGCGCGTTCATACATATTTATAATCTTTATAACAACAATAACTTTGAAACAATGTACAAAAACAGTATAACAGTAAGTGTTATAGTGAAATCATAATATGATATACCAACAAAAGTATAGGCACATGTTTTAGTTCAAATCATTATTCAAAGAGTTGTCCAAAATAATGTGTAACCTAAATCTAAGCTCTGTCCAACATCAATACAATCTATTAAGAATTTAAATAATATAAACATTTCTACATGTGAAGTAGTAAGTAGTAGTAGTAGTAGTAGTAGTAGTAGTAGTAGTAGTAGTAGTAGTAGTAGTAGTAGTAGTAGTAGTAAAAAAGAATGTAATTTAATACAGAACTTTAACTTTAACTTTTGATCTAATCTTTTGTTGGTTAGGTTTAATGTACTTGTGTATTACCGTAACAATAACAACAATGACTTACATTTTAAAAACGTATTGCACTCTACATATAAGTGTAGGTATTCATATAAGTTTGAAATACACAGTAGGTACATCAAACTCATGAGAGTACACAACAGTATTAGTATTAAAAGTCCAGCCAGACGGGTATAGAGTCATGGTGTACATGATATTTATTGAATACATATACCAATACACTATTATATACACTCACCAAAGACGGCACTGCTGTGCGGAGCAGACATCGGCGTTGTGCATTGCCTGCAACGTAGCCGGGAATGAAATGCCTCGAACACAGCTTCGATGTGTTGGTCACAGCAAAACCGCGGTCCACCACAAATGCCACCCACTCAATACGACGCACGTCAATTGGAAATCTAAAG
>NW_021763006.1:0-1417 GCF_005508785.2 Acyrthosiphon pisum
TACTGGTTACCAAAAAATCTAAAAAATACATTTACGCAGTTTATTTTTATAGTCATTTTAAGTACAAATTGGACGAAATTACATATTAAAAACTAGGATAACTATTTTAGTTATTTTGTTGTGATTGTATAATATTATTCGTGGGTACTTGAAACTTCTAAAGTATACTATTATATATCTATGATAGTACCACGGTTTTTTGTTGATGTATAACGCGTTATAAGTACCTAATAAATATTATGATATGATTAATTTGGAATTTATTATAGGTACCTAATATAATATTATGTCTTATACCTAGACTAACATACCGTCTCCGCTCAAAATCGTTTTTCTTATACAATGATATTATATCATTGAATTCAAATTTAATACCATCCATTATACAGTGACCCACTTGTAACCTACTGTACAGCAGAGCGAAATCCACTTACCCACCTTTTTTTTAAATTTTATCAACCTCTTATTTTAGAAGTAATGGGGGAGGACACACATTTTATCACTTTGGAAGTGTCTCTTGCGCAAACTATACAGATTAGAAAAAAATTATAATAGGAACCGCAATATCATCTTTGAAGACCTATCCATAGATGCCCCACACGTATGGGTTGAACATTTTTGATTTTCAGTTATAAGTATTGGGAACCCTCAAAATTTATTTTTTTTCTATTTTTGTGTAAAAATATTAGTTATAATAGTTAGTTTATAATAGTTATAATATGTTTAACCTATAAAGTTATACTCTAACCCTAACCCCTACAATAGGTAAAGACCATAGTTCATAAGCGTGTCTACGGTGGGTGCCTAGGGTGCCTGGGCTGCCCCTGCAATTTTCGAAAGGCACCGGTCAACCAAGTTTTAAATCTAGTGGTTTACAGCTTTTATTTAGAAAAAAAAATGTCATGCATTGTTTATTTTGTTCTAATATTACATTATTATATAATGCATTGTCGAATTGATTTATGATTCCATCACAAATCCCGGTAATAATATTATGCGGGTAACTGCCAACTGGTATAATTGTTATAACTTATAACTTATAATGATATACGTATTGTTTTATAATATAAATATAATGAGTTGTTCGATATTCTTCTTCTTATTAAACATATTAGGTACCTCTATGTATATACTATTTATAGAATTTTGTTATAGATAACTTGAATATATAGACTTTTTTAAACTATATAAATGTTAAATTGGTGGGACTACCCCCCCCCCCCCAATTATTAGTGGCCAGGGGGTAATGGGTGTTTTTTCGGTTAGGTTAGGTGGCGCCGGTCATTAGTTAGGCCCCTGCGGATGAAGTCTAGTCACGCCTATGCCATAGTTTCCCGGCTCAAGACCAATAAAAAAAAAATTGTACCTATTTTAACTGTGTATTTGTATTATACTATTTACCCATTTTAATGTTATA
>NW_021763007.1:0-826 GCF_005508785.2 Acyrthosiphon pisum
GTCATCACGTTTTAGGACAGTAAAAGTGCTTGGATTTTCTTCAACAGTACCTTTTCTGATAGGAAAGTGAATCTAGTTGGTACTTTGGGGGGTCAAAAGTAAAATTTGTCCAATAGTTTTCAAAAGCGCCGGGAAAAACAAAAGAAAAATTAAGGAAAAACGGGAATTTTTACGCAAAATCGATTTTTAACAAAATCGATTTTGGTTTTTGGTGTAACTCTAAAACAAATGACCGTAGACATATGAAATTTTCACAGGTTGTTTATATTTACATTTTCTATACACGGTAAAATTTTGAAAATATTTTGATTTATTTTGAGCTCTTTACGGACATTTTCATTTTCCATTTTTTTTTAGTTTTTTTTCTAAAAATATCAATAAAATTTTATTTGTTGGATAAAAAAGCTTGAAAATTTAATAGAAGGCTCCTAGTATATTGTTTCAAAGGCAGATGAAAAATATTAAAAATCGTTAGTCACAGTTTTTTTTTATAAGCATTTAAAGTTCAAAAAATGACAAAATATGAAAAAATCACGAAAATTTGCAAATTATTTCGAGTTAGAAATTCATAAAAATTTTTCTTTTTAAATCTAAGATATGAAAATGTAATACAAGATTCCTTATAAGATTATCTACCTTTATCAAACAAAAAATATCTATAAGAAAGTCAAATTAAATTTTTATGATCGTTTGAAATTCAAATTTTTACAACATTGGATATTCACTCGATTTCTCATGTAGCGATTTCCTTATTTTGTTCTAATTCAAAAACGAATAACTGCAGATACATGAAATTTTTATTGAATGTTTATATTAGCATTTCCTA
>NW_021763008.1:0-1041 GCF_005508785.2 Acyrthosiphon pisum
TCAATTTTTTTTTAATACCATAGATAAGTATATATTATATGTCTAATACATAGACTGATATACCGTCTCCGCTCAGAATCGTTTTTCTTATACAGTGATATTATATCATTGAATTCAAATTTAATACTGTCCATTATACAGTGACCCACTTCTAACCTACTGTACAGCAGAGCGACATCCACTTACCCACCTTTTTTTAGTTATGGTTGAAGCAGCTAAAGTAGGAGATTTTGAATTAACAGTAAAAACTTTAAATGGCAGACCTGGAATATTAAATTAAACAAATTAATTGAGTATTTTATTAATAATGAATAGATATAATAATTATAATGAATATTCATTAAATATGGAAACTCGTATAGGTAAGGCAGGTACATAATTTGTTATTCCTCATCTCTAGATAGTAAATTTTGTGATGTATATTATACTACAGGTAATACTTTTTTCTTTATTGAAGTAGAAGGTTGTTTGTTACTCAATACTGGAGTACATACTTCATCATCACATGATAGGGCTGGAAACATTCAATTATACGATTTAATACATCTATAATAACAAGCTTGTTACACGTTAGAATAATAACATGTGAATACATCATTTACAAATATCAGATCGACATTTTAAAACAAGATATAAAGAACAAATATCACAAATTTAACTTGAAAAAACTGTAATATAAACTTTAATATATAAACAGTTCTTACAGTAAATATGCATAGTACTTTTGGGTTTTGTAAATTATTTATTCACAAATTATTATTTTAATAAAAACATACATTATTTAACAAATATTAATTATTGTAATAAAAATGATAGTCAAGTATATACTTCTATTCAATTTTGGTTGAGGGAAGTCTGGTATTGTTTTATGATTAATAACTTGTGGGGATTCTTCATCAGATAGACAGCAGTTTGTTAAGGTATTTTTTTTATTAACTTTCTTCTTTTCAGATCTGGGGATTGGGTTCGAATTAATTCTTCGTTGTCGGATGTAAATCGGGCTTTATTAGCGATTGCAGTTACATTTTTATAACTGATTTG
>NW_021763009.1:0-341 GCF_005508785.2 Acyrthosiphon pisum
TTTAAAATTACATAACACTGAATTACAATTAATAGTGCCATTTTTAACATAAAGTTTCAAATAACTATCTACATAATATATTATAATATGCAAGAAAACGATGTAATTTACCATACTTTATTATATCACTAATCGGAGAGTACATTAATCTATGATGAACTATGGCGTGTACACTTCCGCTGACAATTGCAGACGGGTATTTCCACGGCACTACGTACATATTTCATATTTTGTCCTTTTTAATTTTTAAATCAATGTTATTACTTATTAGTTATTACTTATCTCGATTAAAAATAAAATTATTTTATTTTATTTGCATTCTCAATATTACACATTTCCTG
>NW_021763010.1:0-1441 GCF_005508785.2 Acyrthosiphon pisum
ATACTGAGTTTCGGACTACGTAATAGACACGGGCATAATATTAAAACTAAACTTACATCATAATATCGAGACATTGACTACGAAGTATGATATTTTGTGTAAAGATTTAGATATAAAATTATTCCACGATGGCAAACAGGCACCGGCTGCAATAGAAAAAAGATTAAATGAATTACGGATATTTGAATATTACAAAAAGACAATTTAATTTAATTTTTTAACCGATGAAACCGACATAGAGAATATAACAGAAAAACACAAACATAATGATGAGTGTAATAGTGCACGGAAAAAAATAATTATATTATAGTTAATAGTTGGATAAATTTTAGTTGAGAGAACAACATTTCTATTGATATAATATTTTATTTTATTGTCTTAACAATATCATTTAGTTACACGTATTGTATAAATTTAGTTGCTGTGTGGAAATATTACAATCTTTTAATTGTGTAATACAACATTTTATATGATGGCGTTGACAATATCATTTAGTTACATTTATGCGGTCTCTGTATTTTAATTATAACACCATTTTATGTTGTTATAGTAACTATTTCAGTGGTTAAAAATTATGCAACTATAATCAATGATAATAATAAACTAATAACTGTAATTGAAATAGAAAATAGAAACAGGCATTATTGTTGAAATATTCTATTTATAAATTAATATAGCTGATATCCAAAAACCCAATATTATTTATTGTTTACGCGGTCTCCTGCGGGCTGCGATAACTCATAATCATTTTAATTTTATTTTTATAATTATTTGATGTCGCGGCGCTGCAGAGTGCAGACTGCAGACTAGTTTAACCGTATACCTACCTACTCAATAGTCAATACTCATCTATAATATATCGCATGCACTCGGTTCTCTTACTTCTTATAAAAAAGTCACGTTACGATTACGAAATACGAATTGTCTGTTATAAATTGTTAATTGTTGTTGTTGCCTTATTTTTGCACGTTATACCTTATGTTTTTTTTCAAATTGTTATATACATAAATCAAATAATATTATGGCCGACGAATTTGTGGTTGATATTTTAAAATCAATAAATTTGCCGCAAGAAATAATTGATTATTTTAAAGGTAAGTTTTATTCTATAATACATATACTGATATACATTAATACACTATACATATTAATATTTATACAGCATCACTAATTGTCACCTATTTAATAAGATAATATTTGACATTTAATATAATTGTAGAATGAATAGAATTAATAAATCAATTTACATAAAATGTATAATATAAACTAATTATACTAATTATATAACCATAGGTAATACTGTATTTTTATATAACAGACGAGTAAATCAATTAAATCGAATTAATTTATATTTTACTTTTGTTAGATCAAGAAATTAATGAACATGCATTTAAATCTTTAAATGAATCGATGGTGAAAGGATTAATACCTACCTAAAATA
>NW_021763011.1:0-888 GCF_005508785.2 Acyrthosiphon pisum
GTATTGACAAATATTGTTCCCAAATAGGCCTAACCCGGGTAGTACAGCTAGTTAAATAAATATGAAGACTTAAATAATATTTTATTTTAATTTAATACAGAAAAAATAATCGAGGTAGCCAATAATATCGAAAAAATCTGCAAGTCATTATTAGCAGTTGCTAAAACTATAACAAACACCTTAATAATTGGAGACTCCATCAATAGCGGGGATTCCGCTGAAAAATCCAACGCCGCAGAACCATTTACTTCCGTGCAACCCAATGTCTCAAAACGTATATTATATAGATACCTCGGAGGAACCCACCAGCGCCGCGGATCTCGTCACATCCGTGGAAACCGCAACAAAATCCGCTGCCGCCCCTTCACCATATGTGAAATATGTAAAAAACAAAACTATAAGTGTAAAAATGCCCTAAAGCGGCACGTAGACTAAGTGTCTAAGTGCCGCTTTTATGGTAGGACATTCAGTCACCAGTGGCTTTTTAATGAGCACATAAAAAATAAACATCCACTATTTATCAGATATAAGTTATATGTAAACACTTATTTCAAAACATAATATAGCAACTATATTTACACACTCTAGTCTAATAAACATTAAAAGAAAAAAAACTAATGAAAAATCAACGAATCATTAGATTGTATTGGTTTGTAAATTATTTTAACAATATCTAGAAATAATTTTATTGCACATTTGTGGTTTCTTCATAGTTAGAAATTTTTTTTTCATGTTTATTATACTCGGGTGTGTAAATATAACTGCAATATTTTTTTGAAAAAAGTTTTTACACACAATTTATTTCAGGTAGATATTGAATGTTTATTTTTGATGTGCTCATTAAGAAGTCACGGGCGGCTGAATGTTCTACCACAATAATCAGCACGG
>NW_021763012.1:0-1617 GCF_005508785.2 Acyrthosiphon pisum
ATTTTGATCCAATTCTCGAATACACGATCTCGAGAGCCCTCCGAGCACCTGGAGGAAGGTAATAGCTTAATTTCACTATTTCAACGTCTGAATTAAATATAACTATCAACAGGAGTCGTAATTATATTATTCTTATTTTTAAGTTATTACAATAGTATATTATCAGGTAGGCAATCTATCTGCGGTAGATGGCGGACCCTGTGTAGCTTGTACATAAGTATAATTCAACTTTTGAAGCACCAAAGTTATATCAAGTTAGTGGTTTTTACCTACATTGAATTTTTTGACAATTTAAAATTTTAAGGTTATTTTTTGCATTTAAAGATTTTTGGAAGATTTTGAAGTTTTTTCTAAATTTTAAATTTAATTTTAAATTTTGCACATGTTTTTACATGAATTTTATGATAAATATATGTTCCAAAGTCTAAACCTATAGGTATAGAAAAAAAAAATAGTTCATTTTCAGATTAAATTTATATCGAATTTATTTTAAAATTTATATCTATAACATTAAAAATAAAAATAATTTAGTGCACTATTTAGATTTGTTAGGGCATTTTTAAGTGTTTTTAGAACATTAAAATCATCAATGATAATTGTGATAATTAACCCAGAAAAAGTCAGGGGGGCAACTGCCCCTACTTGTCCCCCCTGCGGACACTCTTGGAATCCGTGGTACAGCATATTTAGATAGCCGTTGAGTTGTGAGCACATTCATACTAGTGATGGGCACAACCGAGTGAAAACTATCGAAGTACTCGATAGTTTAAACTATCTAATTACTCGGTTGTTTTATAAAACTATCGAACTATCAAAATTTTTACTTTTTAGGTAAGGTTATTATTTACTATTTAGCCATGATGTTGTCAATGTTGTCATTCGAGATTCGACTATCGAGTATCAAGGCTGGTTATTTCATTTTTTATATTTTTGTCTTTAAAATGTCTATCACAAATTATTATCAAGTAAATTCGGTCGATAATACCGAAAAATCACTCGATTGTTTTTTTTTAACTCGATAGTCAAAACTAGTTGGTACTAGACGTGTATTATTATTTACTACCGAATGAAAACTATCGATAGTCAAAACTAGTCGGTGTAAGACGTATGCAATTACCGAAAGAAAACTATCGAGTGAATTACTCGATAATTTTTAAAAACAATCGATGAATAATAATATCTATTCAATTTAAAAATCACTCGGTAGTTTTTGAAACTATCGATAGACAATCGATAGTTAAAACTAGTCGGTTGCGCCCATCACTAATTCATACCATAAACTATTACATTTAAACTTGTGTTATATTTCAATCAGCAACTATTTTATTTCAACTGAAGGAAATCGTTTAAATTAATTCAATCACTCAACAATACAACTCAATATCTGGATAGCTGGCAGAGCAGCACGCTACAAAATAAAAATTTACTTTTCAGTTTAATAAAATAAAGTAAATGAAACTTTGAGAGAATTATTAAAGAAAAAATAATAATTTATACTTAAAATGTATTACAAATATAAAAGACAAAATAAAGTATGATAAATTGTAAAGCAATAATCAAAAATAGTGTGATTACTTACTACTGGCAATTATATGGGTTACACCATCACCACTATCC
>NW_021763013.1:0-2187 GCF_005508785.2 Acyrthosiphon pisum
TATTTTAGCCATAGATAATCCATAGGCCATAGCGACAGGGGTGGACTTGCAGGGCGGGTAAGTGGCCATACCCACCCTCCAGGCCCTTTAGACATTTTATGATTGGTCCTCGAGTTATAATTTTTCAATTCCACATCGTAATCATTACCGAATACAATTTTACAATACACTATTTACAAAAATAAAACAACTGGAACAGTCCGACTGCAGCCGCGAAGGCTATAAAAGTTATTTTAGATTCATTTTTGGAATTTATTATGTAATGATACACGTCAATAGAAGCTTAAGCTATTGGTTAAAGTTCTGGAACACTTAGTAATTTATTATTTTTTTAAACAATAATAGTAATTAGTATTAAAAATAGTATTTAAATTAAAAACATTACATTTTTTTTTAATTTGATATTTTTGAGAGGAATGATGAAATTTTTAATTTTTGTGTCTGTGTACACGATTAGTAGTCGAAATAATGCTTAGATTTTCAACTTCAGTATCTTGTTCGATGGGAAAAGTGAATCTAGTTAGTACTTTTAGGTCTAAATTTAAAATTCCCAATAGTTTTCAAAAAACCAGGTAAACTGCATAAACTTAAAATTTCTTTACATAAGCATTTAAAGTTCACATTTTCACAAAAGGCGTAAAAATCACGAACATTTGAAAATTATTTTGAGTTAGAAATTCCTAAAAATTTTACTTTTTAAATCTTATATTCTAAAATATAATACAAAATTCCTTTTAAGGTTACCTATCTTTATAAAAAAATTCAACTTACCAGCTACCGTATTAATTATAAGTAATAACTAATAACAATATAAATATAATATAAAATATCCACACTGACAAACCGTCACCGCTCAGAATCGTTTTTCGTATATAATGATATCACATCATTGAATTCAAATTTAATACCATCCATTATACAGTGATCCACGTCTTGAAACCTACTGTTCAACAGAGCAAAATCCACTTACCCACCTTTTTTTATTTAGCTTACATCAATAAGTTATTACAGCTCGACAATTAGAACCCCTACTTTGTTTCAATAGTTTTAATGCATCATTTTATGTAAGGATTATTTGCATTCAAAATAATAATACTACACTTAATTCAAAAATATTTTAAATTATAATAGACAGACAGGACTTCTCAAAATATATTATCCCTTCACTGAAAAAATACACATACGTTTCGCGGAACCCTGAAGTGATCATAGTTAAAGAAACGCTGCTCCAGAACAATAAAAAAATTAATAATTATCCTAATGAAAATAAATAAATTTTATTGATTTTATTGATTTATTTATTTATTTAAGCATACAATACGGGCATGTGACAAATTTAATTAAAATTACAAAAGTGTAATATAAAGGCAAGTACTTATTAAAAATAATTTAGTTAGGTTTATGAGATGGACAAGGTGGGATCAGAATTGGCATTAACACTTTGAGTGCCATGTATATCAATTTCAATACACAACTAATATGTTTATTTGTGCCGTGTGTATTGATAATGATACACATTTATATGATAAACACATTATAAAACAAATGTCCCGGTCAGAATGTTCAGTTTTGTCATTTTTGGCCTGGCACTCAATGTGTTAAACACACAGCGCTGAAGTGGTTAATTTAAACATTTACACATCTTAAATCACCAATTAATTTTAAATATGCAACAATGGGACAACTTTGCAATCGCTTGATAAATCTGTCACTGCAGATCTAGGTTTTGTTCTCTGTCCTACGCTTAGCCCTAACTTACATATTGAACGAGCTTAATGTAAGTCGCTTAAAATCTTAGAACTTACTAAACGAATAACTGCAGAGTTTAAATTAACATTCCGCCTTAAGGCACTGTACTGTTCGCTTGTTAGGCTCATTCTCGAATACGACTCTGTCATTTGGAATCCTAATACTGCACATAATACAATAATATGCTTTAGCGAGTACAAAATACATTTTTACAATATGTAAGTTATGAACTCACGATTCAATGTCCTCCTCATAATTATTTACCTATACTCGAGTATCTAAAACCTGATTCACTATAGCAGATCATCGGCTTGCCACTAACCTTAAATTTCTTTCTAAATTATTAAATGTGCAGATTAACTCACCTGCTCTCTAATTCCTATAAATGTCCTTCTACGCTTCACTCGTCAACATAACACTTTTAAAGTGCTAACATTC
>NW_021763015.1:0-636 GCF_005508785.2 Acyrthosiphon pisum
AAATTTAAGAGGCCTCACTACCACGTCTTTTTTGTTAAAAACTACTGTTTCTAATTCCAACGATACGTGTCGACAATTATCATGATTTTTATTCTGAAAAAATATTCGGATTGTCCATAATATATACAAGGGAACGATCGAGCCACATATTTAATTTTTGTAATTTAAATTGCAATAAAAATTGTTAAAAATTCAAAAAAATTCAGAATTTTCAACTTAAATATTTAATTAACTAAATATAATTTTAAAAATGTGCCTAGATCGATCCCTCGTACATGCTATGAAAAAATAGAATATTTTGCCAGAATGTAAATCGAGGTAATCGTTGCGACGTATTGTTGGAATTAGAACCTTATGTTTGAGTGAAAAATAAACATTTAATTGTGATCACAATATTACATACTGACATGTGCGTGCGAGAGCTCTCCGTACCGATACGATTGACCCGCATGGCCGCATGGACGCCACGCTAACACACACTAATAATTATTTACGACACATAGATCTCATGTGACGACGACGAGACTAGAAATTGCCTAAATGATTCTCCTTAAGGGGATTAATAACTAGGAATATTATAGCGTATGATGTAAAATAAGAATTACACTGAGAAATCATTTGATTCGGTTAGGTGAA
>NW_021763016.1:0-1554 GCF_005508785.2 Acyrthosiphon pisum
CCTATAATAAATTCCAAATTAATCATATCACAATATCTATTAGGTGCTTATAACGCGTTATACATCAACAAAAAACCGTGATACTATCATAGATATATAATAGTATACTTTAGAAGTTTCAAGTATACCCAAGAATAATATTTTACAATCACAACAAAATAACTAAAATAGTTATTCTAGGTTTTTAATATGTAATTTCGTCCAAATTTTAACTTAAAACGAGAATAAAAATAAACTGTGCTTATGTATTTTTTAGATTTTTTGGTAACAGAATTAGCTACTTACGTGAAATCTTGTTTTAAATTTTCAGTCCTTAGATATAAAAGTTGAACATTTTATAAATTTTTAACTACAAAATAATTATTCAATTTTAAATTTGATACATTTTGTCAAAATTCGATCTTTAAATGCTTATAAAAAAAAATTATGCCTATGTATTTTTAATATTTTTCAACTGCTATTGTAACAATATATCAGGAGCGTTGTATTAATTTTTTACACTTTTTGTCCAAACAGATAAAACTTAATTGATATTTTTAGAAAAAAAAAATGAAAACTGACAACGTCCGTAAAGAGCTCAAAATTAGTCAAAATATTTTGAAAATGTTATGGTGTATAGGAAATGCTAATATAAACATTCAGTAAAATTTTCATGTATCTACAGTTATTCGTTTTTGAATTACAACAAAATAAGGAAATCGCTACATGAGAAATCGAGTGAATATCCAATGTTGTAAAAATTTGAATTTCAAACATCATAAAAATTTAATTTGACTTTCTTATAGATATTTTTTGTTTGATAAAGGTAGATAATCTTATAAGGAATCTTGTATTACATTTTCATATCTTAGATTTAAAAAGAAAAATTTTTATGAATATCTAACTCGAAATAATTTGCAAATTTTCGTGATTTTTCCATATTTTGTCATTTTTTGAACTTTAAATGCTTATAAAAAAAAACTGTGACTAACGATTTTTAATATTTTTCATCTGCCTTTGAAACAATATACTAGGAGCCTTCTATTAAATTTTCAAGCTTTTTTGATAAACAAATAAAATTTTATTGATATTTTTAGAAAAAAAACTAAAAAAAAATGAAAACTGACAATGTCCGTAAAGAGCTCAAAATAAGTCAAAATATTTTGAAAATTTTGAAAATTTTATCGTGTATAGAAAATGGAAATGTAAACATTCAGTCAATATTTCATGCATCCACAGTCATTTTTTTTAAAGTTTTACCAAAAACCAAAATCGATTTTCTCGAAAACAGATTTTGCGTAAAAATTCCCGTTTTTCCTTAATTTTTCTTTTGTTTTTCCCGGCGCTTTTGAAAATTACTGGGAATTTTAAATTTTGACCTCCCCAATGCACCAATGATATTCACTTTCCAATCGAACAAGATACTGAAGTTGAAAATCGAAGCATTATTTCGACTACTTATCGTGTACACAAACACAAAAAAAAAATAATAAATAAAAAAAAATTAGAAAAAATTTAAAAAAAAAAACACACATCATTGTAAAATCAATACATTCATCGTTTCCACTCAGAATC
>NW_021763017.1:0-1051 GCF_005508785.2 Acyrthosiphon pisum
GATAGTATTAATTTGAATTCAATGATATAATACAGTGGTATAAGAAAAACGATTCTGAGCGGAGACGATATGTCAGTCTAGGTATAAAGTATCTTATATACTTATCTATGGTATTAAAAAAAAAATTGACCAATAATAGGTATCTATAATAAATTCCAAATTAATCATATCACAATATCCATTAGGTACTTATAACGCGTTATACATCAACAACAAATCGTGATACTATCATAGATATATAATAGTATACTTTAGAAGTTTCAATAATATACAATCACAACAAAATAACTAAAATAGTTATTCCAGGTTTTTTAATATGTGATTTCGTCCAAATTTATACTTAAAATTACTATAGAAATAAACTGTGTAAATGTATTTTTTTAGATTTTTTGGTAACAGAATTAATTACTTACGTGGAATCTTGTTTTAAATTTTCAATTCTTAGATACAAAAGTTGAACATTTTATAAATTTTTAACTACAAAATAATTTTTCAAATTAAAATTTGATAAATTTTGTCAAAATTCGATCTTTAAACGCTTATAAAAAAAATTTTGCCTATGTATTTTTAATATTTTTCAACTGCTATTGTAACGATATATCAGGAGCCTTGTATTAAATTTTTACACTTTTTGGCCCAACAGATAAAACTTTATTGATATTTATAGAAAAAAAAACTAAAAAAATTTAAAACTGACCATGTACATAAACAGCTCAAAAAGTGTCAAATTATTTTCAAAATTTCATCGTATATAGAAAATACTAATATAAACATTCAGTAAAATTTTCATGTATCTACAGTTATTCGTTTTTGAATTACAACAAAATAAGGAAATCGCTACATGAGAAATCGAGTGAATATCCAATGTTGTAAAAATTTGAATTTCAACGATCATAAAATTTTAATCTGACATTCTTATAGATATTTTTTGTTTGATAAAGGTAGATAATCTTATAAGGAATCTTGTATTACATTTTAAAATCTTAGATTTAAAAAAAAAAATTTTTTTGAATTCTTAACTCAAAATAATTTGCTAATTTTCGTGATTTTT
>NW_021763018.1:0-803 GCF_005508785.2 Acyrthosiphon pisum
AAGAACGGTTTTAGAAAATTTTCGGTTTTGGTTTTTGGAACGGTTTTTAAAAATTTCCATTTTATTTTCCTGTCTAATTACTGTAGATTCGATTTTTATTATCTATTAACTATTATAAGGGCCGAGTCTAAAGCCCTGAAATATGGCTACTTTGTATAATTAGTGTACAATATACGATATAACAAATAAACGTTCAGCAGAACTAATTTCATGTTATTAACTTGAATATTTTGTACCTAATTTAGGTGCCTCATGCCTATTTTTGCATTCGACATAATATTATGTTGCCATATTATGGTTGAGATTATTATTCGATTACATTAATATTTAATTGTATATTACAATAACATCACACTATATTATTTGTATTTTCAATTTTCAATCATAATAGTTTAGTAATAATATATATTATATTAATATTTCGTAATACTCAGTAACTGCATCGGGATTTTTATCAATAAATCCAAACATAATAATTTCTTCGTATAAAAATAGTAGAATTACAAATAATATAATTAACTTTATGGAATTCAAAGAAACCGACATTAGTTTTAAATTTTAATCCGTTTTTCAAGAACAGTACAAGAGCGGTTTTTCAATTCTATGGTTTCGGTTTGGGTTTTGAAAACGGTTTTTTAAGTCTTACGTTTCGGTTACGGTTTTTTAACCGGTGTTTCAAAGCTTTTGGTTCCGGTTCCAGTTCCGGTGTTCAGAAATAGAAAACCGCGGTTTTAACCGGTTTTTTGGAAAACCGGGTTTCGATCCCTGATTGTAATTTAGTATTTAGTATAATCATAAATTAA
>NW_021763019.1:0-1215 GCF_005508785.2 Acyrthosiphon pisum
CCTACAGGCTACAGACTGTGGCTATATCGTGTATATTTATACCAAATCAAATATATAAATGCGGCGCGACCGAACGGGCGAAAGGACAAAAGGCAGTAAAATATAAAATAATAAAGCAACTTATCGAATCAAAAAAAATGACTGTATATAGTAATAACGGCACCGTCAGATCACCAATTTCCGCTGCGGAACTCGACTCATAAATTTGGCGGGGAACGCTAATAAGTCGCGACGGGGCCGTACGAAGTCCGTAGAGGCGGTAATACTCGAATTTTGAAAAAAAAAACGGGGAAAAAAAAATTCCAATTCAACACGGCCGCCGCAAATTAATCCGAATCGCGACAACCGGTATCGAAACCACGACCCCGGGTCAACCCTACCTACGCCTAACCGACCTGCCTACCTACTGAGTTGAGAATTGGAGTCAAATCAACGACTCTTAAGCCGTTTCGCCGTCCCGGCGAATTACGAACGCGATTCGCACGTCCGCTTCGGGCGTCGTAGCGGGCGACTCACTTTCCGCTTTCCGCGACCCCGCTCCGCCACGGGACTCCCCCCGGAGAAAGCGCGACCGCGCGCCGCCTATAAATTTAGCGGGGAACGCGAATAAGTGGTCGACGGGGAGGACGGACGCGTCGAAAAGGGCTAAGACTCAAATCTTTGACAAAAAGTACGAAAAACGGGCGCGACGGCGGCGCTCGGTTTGCACGCGCTCTCGGCCGCGGCGGGCCCGCCGGGAAAAAAGTGCGGCCGCGCGCGGCCCATAAATCTAGCGGGGAAGGCGAATAAGGTCCGAACGGGGCCCCCCGAGGCCCCCCGGGTGGGTAAAACTCGAAATTTCTTCAGAATTTGAAAAAAATCGCAAAAAGTGATAAGAGAGACTGATAACGCGTCGGCGGCAGACCGATAGCCGGGAGGCGGCCCGCCGGCGAGACGGAATTTTCTGATTGGTGGGTTCCCTATAGCAGTTCGGAATTACGACACTGGCTGCGCCCTCGGGTTCACGTTTTATAGTATAAGACTAGCTCTCCGAGTATAAGTCTTCGACGGGGCCGTGCGAGGTTCGTAAAGGCGGTGAAACTCGAATTTTTAAAAAAAATCAAAATATTTTCGTTAAATATGATAAGGCGAGAGTGATAGCGAAATGTAAATAACAAAAAAAAAAACGCGGAAAAAAAATTCAATCCGAAAAAAAAATAATTAATTTAACACGGC
>NW_021763020.1:0-815 GCF_005508785.2 Acyrthosiphon pisum
ATGATATAATATCACTGTATAAGAAAAACGATTCTGAGCGGAGACGGTATATCAGTCTATGTATTAGACATATATATACTTATCTATGGTATTAAAAAAAAATTGACCTATAATAGGTACCTATAATAAATTCCAAATTAATCATATCATAATATCTATTAGGTACTTATAAGTTATAACGCGTTATACATCAACAAAAAACCGTGGTAAAATCATAGATATTATATAATAGTATACTTTAGAAGTTTAAAGTACCCACGAATAATATTATACAATCACAACAAAATAACTAAAAGAGTTATCCTAGGTTTTTAATATGTAATTTCGTCCAAATTTGTACTTAAAATGACTATAAAAATAAACTGTTTAAATGTATATTTTAGATTTTTTGGTTACAGAATTAATTACTTACGTGGAATCTTGTTTTAAATTTTTAATTCTTAGATACAAAAATTGAACATTTTATAAATTTTTAACTACAAAATAATTTTTCAAATTAAAATTTGATAAATTTTGTCAAAATTTGATCTTTAAATGCTTATAAAAAAAAATTGTGCCTATGTATTTTTAATATTTTTCAACTGATATTGTAACAATATATCACGAGCTTTGTATTAAATTTATACACTTTTTGACCCAACAGATAAAACTTTATTGATATTTATAGAAAAAAAAACTAAAAAAATTTAAAACTGAAAATGTCCGTAAACAGCTCAAAAAGAGTCAAAATATTTTCAAAATTGTATAGTGTATAGGAAATGCTTATATAAATATTCATAAAAATTTCATGTATCTGCAGTTATTCGTTTTGAATT
>NW_021763021.1:0-1790 GCF_005508785.2 Acyrthosiphon pisum
TTTTTTTCTATGAATGTCAATAAAACTTTATTTGCTGAGTAAAAATACTTGAAAATTTAATACAAGGCTCCTACTATATTGTTAAAATGACATTTGAAAAATATTAAAAATCCTTAGTCACAGTTTTTTTTTATTAGCATTTAAAGTTTAAAAATTGACAAAATATGGAAAAACCACGAAAATTACCTAATTATGTTGAGTTTATAATTCGTAAAAATGTTTCTTTTTAGAACTAAGATTTTAAAATGTAATACAAGATTCCTTATTTCCTTATAGGATAATCTACCTTTATCAAAAAAAAAAATGTCTATAAGAAACTAAAATTAAATTTTTATGAGCGTTCGAAATTCATCTTTTTACAACATTTGATATTCACTCGATTTCTTACGTAACGATTTACTTATTTTGTTGTGATTAAAAAACGAATGACTAGATACTTGAAAATTTCACTGAATGTTTATATTATTATTTTCAATATACAATGAAATTTTGAAAATAATTTGACTCTTTTTAAGCTGTTTACCCACATGGTCAGATTTCAATTTTTTTAGTTTTTTTTTTCTATAAATATCAATGAAGTTTCATCTGTTGGGTCAAAATGTGAAAAATTTAATACAAGGCTCCTGATATATTGTTACAATAGCAGTTGAAAAATATTAAAAAATACATAGGCACAATTTTTTTTTATAAGCATTTAAAGATCGAATTTTTACAAAATTTATCAAATTTAAAATTGAATAATTATTTCGTAGTTAAAAATTTATAAAATGTACAACTTTTATATCTAAGGATTGAAAATTTAAAACAAGATTCCACGTAAGTAGTTAAATCTGTTACCAAAAAATCTAAAAAATACATAAGCACAGTTTATTTTTATAGTCATTTTAAGCTCAAATTTGGACGAAATTACATATTAAAAAACCTGGAATAATTTTAGTTATTTTGTTGTGATTGTATAATATTATTCGTGGGTACTTGAAACTTCTAAAGTATACTATTATATATCTATGATAGTACCACGATTTGTTGTTGATGTATAACGCGTTATAAGTACCTAATGGATATTGTGATATGATTAATTTAGAATTCATTATACCTACCTATTATTGGTCAATTTTTTTTAATACCATAGATAAGAATATAAGATTCCTTATATTATATCTAGACTGACATACCGTCTCCGCTCAGAATCGTTTTTCTTATACAGTGATATTATATCATTGAATTCAAATTTAATACTTTCCATTATACAGTGACCCACTTATAACCAACTGTACAGTAGAGCGACATCCACTTACCCATCTTTTAGATTCTGAGTGGAACGATGAATGTATTGATTTTAAAATGATGTGTGTTTTTTAATTTTTTAATTTTTGTGTCTGTCATTACGGTTTGGAGCAGTAAAAATGCTTCGATTTTCTTCAACAGTATCTTGTTTGATGAGAAAGTGAATCTAGTTGGTGCATTCGGGAGGTCAAAATTTGAAATTTCCAATAGTTTTCAAAAGGGCCGTGAAAAACAAAAGAAAAATTAAAGAAAAACGGGAATTTTTACGCAAAAGCTGTTTTCGAAAAAATCGACTTTGGTTTTTGGTGTAACTTTAAAACAAATAACCGTAGATACATGAAATTTTCACCGGTTGTTTATATTTCCATTTTTTATACATGATAAAATTTTCAAAATATTTTGATTTGTGTTGAACTGTTTAGGGACATTTTCAGTTTCCAATTTTATTAGTTTTTTTTCTATAATGTCAATAAAACTTATTTGTCGAGTAAAAATACTTGAAA
>NW_021763022.1:0-817 GCF_005508785.2 Acyrthosiphon pisum
AAAATTGTGCCTATGTATTTTTAATATTTTTCAACTGATATTGTAACAATATATCAGGAGCTTTGTATTAAATTTATACACTTTTTGGCCCAACAGATAAAACTTTATTGATATTTATAGTAAAAAAAACTAAAAAAATTGAAAACTGAAAATGTCCGTAAACAGCTCAAAAAGAGTCAAAATATTTTCAAAATTGTATGGTTTATAGGAAATGCTAATATAAACATTCAGTAAAATTGTCATGTATCTACAGTTATTCGTTTTTGAATTACAACAAAATAAGGAAATCGCTACATGAGAAATCAAGTGAATATCCAATGTTGTAAAAATTTGAATTTCAAACGATCATAAAAATTTAATTTGACTTTCTTATAGATATTTTTTCGTTTGATAAAGGTAGATAATCTTATAAGGAATCTTGTATTACATTTTAAAATCTTAGATTTAAAAAGAAAAATTTTTACGAATTCTTAACTCAAAATAATTTGCTAATTTTCGTGATTTTTCCATATTTTGTCAATTTTTGAACTTTAAATGCTTATAAAAAAAAAACTGTGACTGAGGATTTTTAATATTTTTCATCTGCTTTTGAAACAATATACTAGGAGCCTTTTATTAAATTTTCAAGCTTTTTTAATCAACAAATAACATTTTATTGATATTTTTAGAAAAAAAACTAAAAAAAAATGAAAACTGACAATGTCCGTTAATAGCTCAAAATAAGTCAAAATATTTTGAAAATGTTATGGTGTATAGAAAATGGAAATGTAAACATTCAGTCAAAATTTCATGTATCCACGGTCATTTTTTTAAAAGT
>NW_021763023.1:0-1463 GCF_005508785.2 Acyrthosiphon pisum
CATTTTTGAGCATTCAAGTTGTAAATGTTTGTAAGTTGAGGTGGGTAGCTTCAATATTTGTTTTTTGTTTATTAACTCGTAAGCAAGTTTATCTTACTATTCTTTTAGAATATATTTTTGTAAGTTTACAACATACATACATATACAAACTAGAAAAATATACTAGATATAATAAACTCCAATATCTTATAAAAATAACTTATTGAGTTTGATTTCTTATAATATTGGCCATAACAAAATTTAAACACAATAATTTTTAAATTTATCTTGTGGTTCAAACGATACATCAATATGTACAAATATACTTAATAGGTATACAACATAGTAGGAGGGGTGCTTTAGGGGCTAACTCCCCCCCAAAAATGTCCATAGCCCTCCCAAGTATTTCCTACATTTTGTTTTAAGGTTATTCAATATTATCAAAGCAAGGCCCTATTAGCCCCCCCCCAAATCTCAAACGCTATTTGCGCCTATGATCATACAGGTGTACACTGGCATTAATTACAGATGGTTTATGATAAATATGTAAGCAAACAACTTACCTATTTCAATATATCATGACTGAAATCACCCAATTTTATATTACTATTATTTTGAACTACTATAAAAGGGATTTGTATAGCAGGTGATCTACCAATTTACCAGAATTGATCCACTACAAGAGGAATAATATTAGGTACCTATAATAATATGTACATTGTACATTCCTATTTATTAAGCTGTAATTTATCAATTATAGCTTCTGGGTTTTACAAATGGAAAAAATTAAAATAGTATACAGTTTTAGAACAGCATAAATCTAAGTTTAAAAAAAAAAATTTAAAAACAGTTAATACTTTTTGAAATAATTAGTGTACCCACTTAAATGGATCACCCTGTATAGTTTATTTAATTTTAGATACCTACCTATGCGTACAGATTAGTCTGGGTTTTTTCACCTTTATATTGCAGTGACTATTAACAATATTAATGAAACCTGAAAATCCAGGCGTCTTATCGCGTTACCTATATTTATATGTTTTATTATTTCATGTATTGCGTGCCACCCGTGCCAGCCGACAGGTACACGCAGGCGCTACCTCCTACCTTTCGGCTTTCATGTTTCAATGTCATTAAGCATTGGAGCATTGTGCAAGGTTGATCCATGGCAAAAAATGGGTTGATCCTTTATTCTTTCACTAGTGTTTAACGTGTTTTCCGGTAGTCGTGTCTTATGATTTTTAATTTACAGAATTCGGAACATTTTTACTGTTGGATATCGCCAGACAACTTTTAAATTATTTTTTCATTATATTCTATTGTGCTAAATATATGAAACCACTTTGGACTTTTTTTCCAAACAATAAATATTTTACAATTAAATGAAAATTGAGTGTGAAATTAAAAACATTAAAAATATTATTTACTTTGACTACTAGTGTATGTTCAAATTTTTAAGACATATTGCTTCTGTAGTGCTGTAA
>NW_021763024.1:0-913 GCF_005508785.2 Acyrthosiphon pisum
ACCTCCCTTCGCCTGCCGGCTCCGGTCGCTATACTCGATGACCAGTAATATAAGTTTATAGAGGCTCGGCCCCTAACCCCCTCGTGGCTTAAATAGCAAATCAATTACCATTCAAATTTGTATATATTGTTTGCAGCTGTAGTCGAAAACCTTGGCTTTAATAAAAAAAATAATTAGACATATACATGTCCGCGTCAAATACTACTTGAACAGCGAAGATGACAACGCACCGGCTTATAACATATTCTGAAATTTATAACAAAATTACTAAAATGTTTAATTTTTACTATTATACTTTAATTCTTGAGTTTTTGAAATTTCAGTGAAACATAGGTTATAGATACTAGTATACTACTATCATAATAGTACCATTATTCTGTGCTTTTACCGTGCGTGAAACACAAATAAAATGAGGTAAAACAACGGTTATATCTTAAACCGTGGGTAAAACAGAATACCGTGGTAAAAATGATCAGCCCATATCAGTCATATCTAACTGATAAGTCGTTCTCGTTCATATTGACATAATATTATATTCCGATTGATAAATATTATATTATGATTTATGGCAACATGACTAATGAACCTTATGTACTAAGGCACTAAGCCTATACTACTATTATTACAATAATAGATTAATTGCTATCGAGTTTTCAGGTAAGAGCGAAAAAAAATTAATATTCGTACCTAATAGGTGCAGTGAACTAGTGACGCGCGAACGTGCAAAAATCGTAAAATAGCGAACTTCATTAAGCTATAACTTCGAAACTAAGTCCGACCGCCAAATTCTGACTTCACCATCGTTCTCAGTATAGTTAACTACACAAGTCTAAAAAAAAAAAATTGCAAAAAAAAGGGTGTCCGGTAAAGTAACAAAATACCGAGGCTTGCATTATGTTTTGAGAACATTGTT
>NW_021763025.1:0-1024 GCF_005508785.2 Acyrthosiphon pisum
AAATCGTAGCATTATTTCGACTACTTATCGTGTACACAGACACAAAAAAAATAAAAAATAAAAAAAAAAAATAAAAAAAACACACATCATTGTAAAATCAATACATTCATCGTTCCACTCAGAATCTAAAATAAAAAAATAAAAAAAAAACACACATCATTGTAAAATCAATACATTCATCGTTCCACTCAGAATCTAAAACAAAAAAAAAGGTGGGTAAGTGGATGTCGCTCTGCTGTACAGTAGGTTACAAGTGGGTCACTGTATAATGGATGGTATTAAATTTGAATTCAATGATATAATATCATTGTATAAGAAAAACGATTCTGAGCGGAGACAGTATGTCAGTCTAGGTATAAGACATAATATTATATTATAGTCTATAGTATTTTAAAAAAAATTATCTATAATAGGTACATATAATAAATTCCAAATTAATCATATCATAATATCTATTAGGTACTTATAACGCGATATACATCAACAAAAAACCGTGGTACTATCATAGATATATAATAGTATACTTTAGAAGTTTCAAGTACCCACGAATAATATTATACAATCACAACAAAATAACTAAAATAGTTATCCTAGGTTTTTAATATGTAATTTCGTCCAAATTTGTACTTAAAATGACTATAAAAATAAACTGTGTAAATGTATTTTTTAGATTTTTTGGTAACAGAATTAACTACTTACGTGGAATTATGTTTTAAATTTTCAATTCTTAGATACAAAAATTGAACATTTTATAAATTTTTAACTACAAAATAATTTTTCAAATTAAAATTTGATAAATTTTGTCAAAATTTGATCTTTAAATGCTTATAAAAAAAAATTGTGCCTATGTATTTTAAATATTTTTCAACTGATATTGTAACAATATATCAGGAGCTTTGTATTAAATTTATACACTTTTTGGCCCAACAGATAAAACTTTATTGATATTTATAGAAAAAAAAAACTAAAAAAATTGAAAACTTACAATGTCCGTAAACAGCTCAAAAAGAGTCAAAATATTTTC
>NW_021763025.1:3325-5004 GCF_005508785.2 Acyrthosiphon pisum
AATTATTTTCAAAATTTTATCGTATATAGAAAATGCTAATATAAACATTCAGTGAAATTTTCAAGTTTCTACAGTCACTAGTTTTTTAATTACAACAAAATAAGAAAATCGTTACGTAAGAAATCGAGTGAATATCAAATGTTGTAAAAATATGAATTTCAAACACTCATAAAAATTTAATTTGAGTTTCTTATAGACAATTTTTTTAGATAAAGGTAGACAATATTATGAGGAATCTTGTATTACATTTTCAAATCTTGGATTTAAAAAGAAAAATTTTTACGAATTCTTAACCCAAAATAAATTGCTAATTTCTGTCAATTTTTGAACTTTAACTGCTAAAAAAAAAAATTGTGACTAAGGTTTTTTATTATTTTTCAAATTTCATTGTAATAATATAGTAGGAGCCTTGTATTAAATTTTCAAGTATTTTTACTCAGCAAATAAAGTTTTATTGACATTCATAGAAAAAAAAGGTGGGTAAGTGGATGTCGCTCTGCTGTACAGTAGGTTACAAGGGGGTCACTGTATAATGGATGATATTAATTTTGAATTCAATGATATAATATCATTGTATAAGAAAAACGATTCTGAGTGGAGACGGTATGTCAATCTAGGTAAAAGAACATAAATATTTAAAAAAAATTGATCCTTAGGTCTATAATAAATTCCAAATTAATCATATCACAATATCCATTAGGTACTTATAATGCGTTATACATCAACAACAAACCGTGATATTATCATAAACCATATTATTATTGTCATATTATTATAAACCACAATGTCAACAGAATCAAATCTATTAATTAGGTAATGTACTAATGTGATGGTAATTAATAGTGATAACTTATAATATTTGATAGTATATTAATATAACACACTATCGGTAGTTGTTAGAGAGTTAAACGTCCGGACGTATTACCTATTTTTATATCAACTATAATATTATATCAGTGGTTATGACTTGTGAATATTCGTCTCGTTATAATGTTTAATTTTAGATGTCACATACTATCATACTAACTTTAATAGTAAAAATATATTTACCTGTAAATTTACCAAGCTTATAGTTACATCTATAGATATATTAATGATTATATTTTTATTTAATTTGCCTTATTATATGTTATGTTGTTTTTTTGAATGTATATGCATAATTCCATACACATAATGTACAAGACGAATCAAATCCTGGATTATTTTTAAATACTTTCACTAAACATTAATTGTAGGTAAGTTTTAGAAGTATCATAACTCTTGTCTCTTATTTAAGATTATTGATATATTAAATTATTTTATACTTATGTTATTATGTATTATATTTAGATACAGTAAATGGCAACATTATGTCATTGATGAAAAATATGCAAGTATAACAAATGATTTGTCCTGAATTATTCCTGCTGATGTTATACTATGTGAATTTTAGGCCAAATTTTAACCTCTCAAATTGGTTTTACTTTACTGTGGAGCTATTTCAAATAAATTGAAAAAGTGGATTGATACATCAGTTTAATTAAAAATTCAGTACCTAAATACAGAATCTTGTGAGTGTTTTGTAATGAACACCTAGTGTTTTGTATTGTACACCTAGTAATGAAGACTTTTTCTAAGATTTAAAATTATAAAACATTAACGATATGAATAAAATAAAACATTTTGTACTGTTAAACCAA
>NW_021763026.1:0-17500 GCF_005508785.2 Acyrthosiphon pisum
CAAGACTCCAACACCAATACCATGATGACGTGCAGACATTGGTGCAACTGATATCCATGTGTCAACACTAGGATCATAAATATCATACTTCATCAAAATTAGTAAACATGCCCGGAAATATGGACTAACATACTTGCGTAAAGATTGTAAGTCTTCTAGTATTCTAATAGGGTGAAAGTTATTTCTAAAGTTTGTCGGTTCACATTCTTTTGATGTCAGAACTTGCTTTAGATCACTATCACAAGATCTAGTCATTAAGGCATCGATTTCTTTTACTAATACACTTTTAAAAATATTTTAAAAATTGTATTTTATTTTAATATCATTGTCAATTGTGTTAGAACTTAATACTAAATTTAAGTACCTATAGATGGGGTAAAAACTAACATATTATTATGTATAAAATATGACGATATGACAATGTAATGTGTGGTAACACAATTATATGAAAAGTATTACTTGCGTATATTATTCTGATTAGTCAGAATCGTTAGCACAGCGGGCTCGATGTTGATATCTTGACAGTTCAGAGATAATCAACTGATATATTTCTTGTGTTTTCTTGTACGTCTTGTACTTTAATTATTTCTGCGACGATCTTCTCTCCTTGTATCTAATAAAAAAAAAGATGAATGTCATGATTATTACTGTTAATAAATTGTGTTTATTTACACAGGAATCGTAACCAGATTTATATGCTGGTACGGTGCATCTGTGTTCCGCCATGATACGTATTAAATTGTTATAAAAAAATTTAACAATAAACTATGCAGACTATAAATGTTCAGATATTTTTAATTTCGGATGTCCGATGTTACGTATTTTTGTTATCGGTAACCTCTAGTTAAAATCGATGTATATTCAATCAAGCCTTCTAAAATTGGGAAACGTTGTCCTGGGTGTACACTAGACAGTCCATGTGTCCGTTCTTTGCTGCTTTTGCGCACGCCTGTCGTTTTTTATCAATATCGTTTTATTCTTCGGAATATAGAGAAAGCAAACGTAGTAATCGAATATTATTAAAATGTTACCACACAATTATATGAAAAGTATTACTTACGTTTATTATTCTGATTATTCAGAATCGTTAGCACAGCGGGCTCGATGTTGATATCTTGACAGTTCAGAGATAATCAACTGATATATTTCTTGTGTTTTCTTGTACGTCTTGTAACTTAAGTATTTCTGCGACGATCTTCTCTCATTGTATCTAATAAAAAAAAAAGATGAATGTCACGACTATTACTGTTAAAAATAACCTGGCAATAATTTCTATTGTATTTATAGTGGATATTTCCACTTCTCTGCCAATAACATATAACAAACCATCTAATGCGACTACTTCTATATAAAAATTTAATTTAAGTTCAATATATTTTTAATGTTGATACTAAAAAAAAAAATAATAATTTAAGTCACCTGGCCTCATTCGGCACATTTCCTTATCATCTACAGAAGATCAAACTCCATCACTTGGTCTATAATCCTTAAAATTTTTAAGATACTTTCCATCATAGCCTCCAATAGCATACATAACACCATCCAAGACTCCAACACCAATACCATGATGACGTGCAGACATTGGTGCAACTGATGTCCATGTGTCAACACTAGGATCATAATATTCATAACTTTCTTCAAAATTAGTAAACATTGCCCGGAAATATGGACTAACATACTTGCGTAAAGATTAGTATTCTAATAGGGTGAAAGTTATTTCTAAAGTTTGTCGGTTCACATTCTTTTGATGTCAGAACTTGCTTTAGATCACTATCACAAGATCTAGTCATTAAGGCATCGATTTCTTTTACTAATACACTTTTAAAAATATTTTAAAAATTGTATTTTATTTTAATATCATTGTCAATTGTGTTAGAACTTAATACTAAATTTAAGTACCTATAGATGGGGTAAAAACTAACATATTATTATGTATAAAATATGACGATATGACAATGTAATGTGTGGTAACACAATTATATGAAAAGTATTACTTGCGTATATTATTCTGATTAGTCAGAATCGTTAGCACAGCGGGCTCGATGTTGATATCTTGACAGTTCAGAGATAATCAACTGATATATTTCTTGTGTTTTCTTGTACGTCTTGTACTTTAATTATTTCTGCGACGATCTTCTCTCCTTGTATCTAATAAAAAAAAAAATGAATGTCACGATTATAACTGTTAATAAATTGTGTTTATTTACACAGGAATCGTAACCAGATTTATATGCTGGTACGGTGCATCTGTGTTCCGCCATGATACGTATTAAATTGTTATAAAAAAATTTAACAATAAACTATGCAGACTATAAATGTTCAGATATTTTTAATTTCGGATGTCCGATGTTACGTATTTTTGTTATCGGTAACCTCTAGTTAAAATCGATGTATATTCAATCAAGCCTTCTAAAATTGGGAAACGATGTCCTGGGTGTACACTAGACAGTCCATGTGTCCGTTCTTTGCTGCTTTTGCGCACGCCTGTCGTTTTTTATCAATATCGTTTTATTCTTCGGAATATAGAGAAAGCAAACGTAGTTATCGAATATTATTAAAATGTTACCACACAATTATATGAAAAGTATTACTTGCGTATATTATTCTGATTAGTCAGAATCGTTAGCACAGCGGGCTCGATGTTGATATCTTGACAGTTCAGAGATAATCAACTGATATATTTCTTGTGTTTTCTTGTACGTCTTGTAACTTAAGTATTTCTGCGACGATCTTCTCTCATTGTATCTAATAAAAAAAAAAGATGAATGTCACGACTATTACTGTTAAAAATAACCTGGCAATAATTTCTATTGTATTTATAGTGGATATTTCCACTTCTCTGCCAATAACATATAACAAACCATCTAATGCGACTACTTCTATATAAAAATTTAATTTAAGTTCAATATATTTTTAATGTTGATACTAAAAAAAAAAATAATAATTTAAGTCACCTGGCCTCATTCGGCACATTTCCTTATCATCTACAGAAGATCAAACTCCATCACTTGGTCTATAATCCTTAAAATTTTTAAGATACTTTCCATCATAGCCTCCAATAGCATACATAACACCATCCAAGACTCCAACACCAATACCATGATGACGTGCAGACATTGGTGCAACTGATGTCCATGTGTCAACACTAGGATCATAATATTCATAACTTTCATCAAAATTAGTAAACATTGCCCGGAAATATGGACTAACATACTTGCGTAAAGATTGTAAGTCTTCTAGTATTCTAATAGGGTGAAAGTTATTTCTAAAGTTTGTCGGTTCACATTCTTTTGATGTCAGAACTTGCTTTAGATCACTATCACAAGATCTAGTCATTAAGGCATCGATTTCTTTTACTAATACACTTTTAAAAATATTTTAAAAATTGTATTTTATTTTAATATCATTGTCAATTGTGTTAGAACTTAATACTAAATTTAAGTACCTATAGATGGGGTAAAAACTAACATATTATTATGTATAAAATATGACGATATGACAATGTAATGTGTGGTAACACAATTATATGAAAAGTATTACTTGCGTATATTATTCTGATTAGTCAGAATCGTTAGCACAGCGGGCTCGATGTTGATATCTTGACAGTTCAGAGATAATCAACTGATATATTTCTTGTGTTTTCTTGTACGTCTTGTACTTTAATTATTTCTGCGACGATCTTTTCTCCTTGTATCTAATAAAAAAAAAAATGAATGTCACGATTATAACTGTTAATAAATTGTGTTTATTTACACAGGAATCGTAACCAGATTTATATGCTGGTACGGTGCATCTGTGTTCCGCCATGATACGTATTAAATTGTTATAAAAAAATTTAACAATAAACTATGCAGACTATAAATGTTCAGATATTTTTAATTTCGGATGTCCGATGTTACGTATTTTTGTTATCGGTAACCTCTAGTTAAAATCGATGTATATTCAATCAAGCCTTCTAAAATTGGGAAACGATGTCCTGGGTGTACACTAGACAGTCCATGTGTCCGTTCTTTGCTGCTTTTGCGCACGCCTGTCGTTTTTTATCAATATCGTTTTATTCTTCGGAATATAGAGAAAGCAAACGTAGTTATCGAATATTATTAAAATGTTACCACACAATTATATGAAAAGTATTACTTGCGTATATTATTCTGATTAGTCAGAATCGTTAGCACAGCGGGCTCGATGTTGATATCTTGACAGTTCAGAGATAATCAACTGATATATTTCTTGTGTTTTCTTGTACGTCTTGTACTTTAATTATTTCTGCGACGATCTTCTCTCCTTGTATCTAATAAAAAAAAAGATGAATGTCATGATTATTACTGTTAATAAATTGTGTTTATTTACACAGGAATCGTAACCAGATTTATATGCTGGTACGGTGCATCTGTGTTCCACCATGATACGTATTAAATTGTTATAAAAAAATTTAACAATAAACTATGCAGACTATAAATGTTCAGATATTTTTAATTTCGGATGTCCGATGTTACGTATTTTTGTTATCGGTAACCTCTAGTTAAAATCGATGTATATTCAATCAAGCCTTCTAAAATTGGGAAACGTTGTCCTGGGTGTACACTAGACAGTCCATGTGTCCGTTCTTTGCTGCTTTTGCGCACGCCTGTCGTTTTTTATCAATATCGTTTTATTCTTCGGAATATAGAGAAAGCAAACGTAGTTATCGAATATTATTAAAATGTTACCACACAATTATATGAAAAGTATTACTTACGTTTATTATTCTGATTATTCAGAATCGTTAGCACAGCGGGCTCGATGTTGATATCTTGACAGTTCAGAGATAATCAACTGATATATTTCTTGTGTTTTCTTGTACGTCTTGTAACTTAAGTATTTCTGCGACAATCTTCTCTCATTGTATCTAATAAAAAAAAAAGATGAATGTCACGACTATTACTGTTAAAAATAACCTGGCAATAATTTCTATTGTATTTATAGTGGATATTTCCACTTCTCTGCCAATAACATATAACAAACCATCTAATGCCACTACTTCTATATAAAAATTTAATTTAAGTTCAATATATTTTTAATGTTGATACTAAAAAAAAAAATAATAATTTAAGTCACCTGGCCTCATTCGGCACATTTCCTTATCATCTACAGAAGATCAAACTCCATCACTTGGTCTATAATCCTTAAAATTTTTAAGATACTTTCCATCATAGCCTCCAATAGCATACATAACACCATCCAAGACTCCAACACCAATACCATGATGACGTGCAGACATTGGTGCAACTGATGTCCATGTGTCAACACTAGGATCATAATATTCATAACTTTCATCAAAATTAGTAAACATTGCCCGGAAATATGGACTAACATACTTGCGTAAAGATTGTAAGTCTTCTAGTATTCTAATAGGGTGAAAGTTATTTCTAAAGTTTGTCGGTTCACATTCTTTTGATGTCAGAACTTGCTTTAGATCACTATCACAAGATCTAGTCATTAAGGCATCGATTTCTTTTACTAATACACTTTTAAAAATATTTTAAAAATTGTATTTTATTTTAATATCATTGTCAATTGTGTTAGAACTTAATACTAAATTTAAGTACCTATAGATGGGGTAAAAACTAACATAATATTATGTATAAAATATGACGATATGACAATGTAATGTGTGGTAACACAATTATATGAAAAGTATTACTTGCGTATATTATTCTGATTAGTCAGAATCGTTAGCACAGCGGGCTCGATGTTGATATCTTGACAGTTCAGAGATAATCAACTGATATATTTCTTGTGTTTTCTTGTACGTCTTGTACTTTAATTATTTCTGCGACGATCTTCTCTCCTTGTATCTAATAAAAAAAAAGATGAATGTCATGATTATTACTGTTAATAAATTGTGTTTATTTACACAGGAATCGTAACCAGATTTATATGCTGGTACGGTGCATCTGTGTTCCGCCATGATACGTATTAAATTGTTATAAAAAAATTTAACAATAAACTATGCAGACTATAAATGTTCAGATATTTTTAATTTCGGATGTCCGATGTTACGTATTTTTGTTATCGGTAACCTCTAGTTAAAATCGATGTATATTCAATCAAGCCTTCTAAAATTGGGAAACGTTGTCCTGGGTGTACACTAGACAGTCCATGTGTCCGTTCTTTGCTGCTTTTGCGCACGCCTGTCGTTTTTTATCAATATCGTTTTATTCTTCGGAATATAGAGAAAGCAAACGTAGTTATCGAATATTATTAAAATGTTACCACACAATTATATGAAAAGTATTACTTACGTTTATTATTCTGATTATTCAGAATCGTTTGCACAGCGGGCTCGATGTTGATATCTTGACAGTTCAGAGATAATCAACTGATATATTTCTTGTGTTTTCTTGTACGTCTTGTAACTTAAGTATTTCTGCGACGATCTTCTCTCATTGTATCTAATAAAAAAAAAAGATGAATGTCACGACTATTACTGTTAAAAATAACCTGGCAATAATTTCTATTGTATTTATAGTGGATATTTCCACTTCTCTGCCAATAACATATAACAAACCATCTAATGCCACTACTTCTATATAAAAATTTAATTTAAGTTCAATATATTTTTAATGTTGATACTAAAAAAAAAAATAATAATTTAAGTCACCTGGCCTCATTCGGCACATTTCCTTATCATCTACAGAAGATCAAACTCCATCACTTGGTCTATAATCCTTAAAATTTTTAAGATACTTTCCATCATAGCCTCCAATAGCATACATAACACCATCCAAGACTCCAACACCAATACCATGATGACGTGCAGACATTGGTGCAACTGATATCCATGTGTCAACACTAGGATCATAATATTCATAACTTTCATCAAAATTAGTAAACATTGCCCGGAAATATGGACTAACATACTTGCGTAAAGATTAGTATTCTAATAGGGTGAAAGTTATTTCTAAAGTTTGTCGGTTCACATTCTTTTGATGTCAGAACTTGCTTTAGATCACTATCACAAGATCTAGTCATTAAGGCATCGATTTCTTTTACTAATACACTTTTAAAAATATTTTAAAAATTGTATTTTATTTTAATATCATTGTCAATTGTGTTAGAACTTAATACTAAATTTAAGTACCTATAGATGGGGTAAAAACTAACATAATATTATGTATAAAATATGACGATATGACAATGTAATGTGTGGTAACACAAATATATGAAAAGTATTACTTGCGTATATTATTCTGATTAGTCAGAATCGTTAGCACAGCGGGCTCGATGTTGATATCTTGACAGTTCAGAGATAATCAACTGATATATTTCTTGTGTTTTCTTGTACGTCTTGTACTTTAATTATTTCTGCGACGATCTTCTCTCCTTGTATCTAATAAAAAAAAAGATGAATGTCATGATTATTACTGTTAATAAATTGTGTTTATTTACACAGGAATCGTAACCAGATTTATATGCTGGTACGGTGCATCTGTGTTCCGCCATGATACGTATTAAATTTTTATAAAAAAATTTAACAATAAACTATGCAGACTATAAATGTTCAGATATTTTTAATTTCGGATGTCCGATGTTACGTATTTTTGTTATCGGTAACCTCTAGTTAAAATCGATGTATATTCAATCAAGCCTTCTAAAATTGGGAAACGATGTCCTGGGTGTACACTAGACAGTCCATGTGTCCGTTCTTTGCTGCTTTTGCGCACGCCTGTCGTTTTTTATCAATATCGTTTTATTCTTCGGAATATAGAGAAAGCAAACGTAGTTATCGAAAATTATTAAAATGTTACCACACAATTATATGAAAAGTATTACTTACGTTTATTATTCTGATTATTCAGAATCGTTAGCACAGCGGGCTCGATGTTGATATCTTGACAGTTCAGAGATAATCAACTGATATATTTCTTGTGTTTTCTTGTACGTCTTGTAACTTAAGTATTTCTGCGACGATCTTCTCTCCTTGTATCTAATAAAAAAAAAGATGAATGTCATGATTATTACTGTTAATAAATTGTGTTTATTTACACAGGAATCGTAACCAGATTTATATGCTGGTACGGTGCATCTGTGTTCCGCCATGATACGTATTAAATTGTTATAAAAAAATTTAACAATAAACTATGCAGACTATAAATGTTCAGATATTTTTAATTTCGGATGTCCGATGTTACGTATTTTTGTTATCGGTAACCTCTAGTTAAAATCGATGTATATTCAATCAAGCCTTCTAAAATTGGGAAACGTTGTCCTGGGTGTACACTAGACAGTCCATGTGTCCGTTCTTTGCTGCTTTTGCGCACGCCTGTCGTTTTTTATCAATATCGTTTTATTCTTCGGAATATAGAGAAAGCAAACGTAGTTATCGAATATTATTAAAATGTTACCACACAATTATATGAAAAGTATTACTTACGTTTATTATTCTGATTATTCAGAATCGTTAGCACAGCGGGCTCGATGTTGATATCTTGACAGTTCAGAGATAATCAACTGATATATTTCTTGTGTTTTCTTGTACGTCTTGTAACTTAAGTATTTCTGCGACGATCTTCTCTCATTGTATCTAATAAAAAAAAAAGATGAATGTCACGACTATTACTGTTAAAAATAACCTGGCAATAATTTCTATTGTATTTATAGTGGATATTTCCACTTCTCTGCCAATAACATATAACAAACCATCTAATGCCACTACTTCTATATAAAAATTTAATTTAAGTTCAATATATTTTTAATGTTGATACTAAAAAAAAAAATAATAATTTAAGTCACCTGGCCTCATTCGGCACATTTCCTTATCATCTACAGAAGATCAAACTCCATCACTTGGTCTATAATCCTTAAAATTTTTAAGATACTTTCCATCATAGCCTCCAATAGCATATATAACACCATCCAAGACTCCAACACCAATACCATGATGACGTGCAGACATTGGTGCAACTGATATCCATGTGTCAACACTAGGATCATAATATTCATAACTTTCATCAAAATTAGTAAACATTGCCCGGAAATATGGACTAACATACTTGCGTAAAGATTGTAAGTCTTCTAGTATTCTAATAGGGTGAAAGTTATTTCTAAAGTTTGTCGGTTCACATTCTTTTGATGTCAGAACTTGCTTTAGATCACTATCACAAGATCTAGTCATTAAGGCATCGATTTCTTTTACTAATACACTTTTAAAAATATTTTAAAAATTGTATTTTATTTTAATATCATTGTCAATTGTGTTAGAACTTAATACTAAATTTAAGTACCTATAGATGGGGTAAAAACTAACATAATATTATGTATAAAATATGACGATATGACAATGTAATGTGTGGTAACACAATTATATGAAAAGTATTACTTGCGTATATTATTCTGATTAGTCAGAATCGTTAGCACAGCGGGCTCGATGTTGATATCTTGACAGTTCAGAGATAATCAACTGATATATTTCTTGTGTTTTCTTGTACGTCTTGTACTTTAATTATTTCTGCGACGATCTTCTCTCCTTGTATCTAATAAAAAAAAAGATGAATGTCATGATTATTACTGTTAATAAATTGTGTTTATTTACACAGGAATCGTAACCAGATTTATATGCTGGTACGGTGCATCTGTGTTCCGCCATGATACGTATTAAATTGTTATAAAAAAATTTAACAATAAACTATGCAGACTATAAATGTTCAGATATTTTTAATTTCGGATGTCCGATGTTACGTATTTTTGTTATCGGTAACCTCTAGTTAAAATCGATGTATATTCAATCAAGCCTTCTAAAATTGGGAAACGTTGTCCTGGGTGTACACTAGACAGTCCATGTGTCCGTTCTTTGCTGCTTTTGCGCACGCCTGTCGTTTTTTATCAATATCGTTTTATTCTTCGGAATATAGAGAAAGCAAACGTAGTTATCGAATATTATTAAAATGTTACCACACAATTATATGAAAAGTATTACTTACGTTTATTATTCTGATTATTCAGAATCGTTTGCACAGCGGGCTCGATGTTGATATCTTGACAGTTCAGAGATAATCAACTGATATATTTCTTGTGTTTTCTTGTACGTCTTGTAACTTAAGTATTTCTGCGACGATCTTCTCTCATTGTATCTAATAAAAAAAAAAAGATGAATGTCACGACTATTACTGTTAAAAATAACCTGGCAATAATTTCTATTGTATTTATAGTGGATATTTCCACTTCTCTGCCAATAACATATAACAAACCATCTAATGCCACTACTTCTATATAAAAATTTAATTTAAGTTCAATATATTTTTAATGTTGATACTAAAAAAAAAAATAATAATTTAAGTCACCTGGCCTCATTCGGCACATTTCCTTATCATCTACAGAAGATCAAACTCCATCACTTGGTCTATAATCCTTAAAATTTTTAAGATACTTTCCATCATAGCCTCCAATAGCATACATAACACCATCCAAGACTCCAACACCAATACCATGATGACGTGCAGACATTGGTGCAACTGATATCCATGTGTCAACACTAGGATCATAATATTCATAACTTTCATCAAAATTAGTAAACATTGCCCGGAAATATGGACTAACATACTTGCGTAAAGATTGTAAGTCTTCTAGTATTCTAATAGGGTGAAAGTTATTTCTAAAGTTTGTCGGTTCACATTCTTTTGATGTCAGAACTTGCTTTAGATCACTATCACAAGATCTAGTCATTAAGGCATCGATTTCTTTTACTAATACACTTTTAAAAATATTTTAAAAATTGTATTTTATTTTAATATCATTGTCAATTGTGTTAGAACTTAATACTAAATTTAAGTACCTATAGATGGGGTAAAAACTAACATAATATTATGTATAAAATATGACGATATGACAATGTAATGTGTGGTAACACAATTATATGAAAGTATTACTTGCGTATATTATTCTGATTAGTCAGAATCGTTAGCACAGCGGGCTCGATGTTGATATCTTGACAGTTCAGAGATAATCAACTGATATATTTCTTGTGTTTTCTTGTACGTCTTGTACTTTAATTATTTCTGCGACGATCTTCTCTCCTTGTATCTAATAAAAAAAAAGATGAATGTCATGATTATTACTGTTAATAAATTGTGTTTATTTACACAGGAATCGTAACCAGATTTATATGCTGGTACGGTGCATCTGTGTTCCGCCATGATACGTATTAAATTGTTATAAAAAAATTTAACAATAAACTATGCAGACTATAAATGTTCAGATATTTTTAATTTCGGATGTCCGATGTTAAGTATTTTTGTTATCGGTAACCTCTAGTTAAAATCGATGTATATTCAATCAAGCCTTCTAAAATTGGGAAACGATGTCCTGGGTGTACACTAGACAGTCCATGTGTCCGTTCTTTGCTGCTTTTGCGCACGCCTGTCGTTTTTTATCAATATCGTTTTATTCTTCGGAATATAGAGAAAGCAAACGTAGTAATCGAATATTATTAAAATGTTACCACACAATTATATGAAAAGTATTACTTACGTTTATTATTCTGATTATTCAGAATCGTTAGCACAGCGGGCTCGATGTTGATATCTTGACAGTTCAGAGATAATCAACTGATATATTTCTTGTGTTTTCTTGTACGTCTTGTAACTTAAGTATTTCTGCGACGATCTTCTCTCCTTGTATCTAATAAAAAAAAAGATGAATGTCATGATTATTACTGTTAATAAATTGTGTTTATTTACACAGGAATCGTAACCAGATTTATATGCTGGTACGGTGCATCTGTGTTCCGCCATGATACGTATTAAATTGTTATAAAAAAATTTAACAATAAACTATGCAGACTATAAATGTTCAGATATTTTTAATTTCGGATGTCCGATGTTACGTATTTTTGTTATCGGTAACCTCTAGTTAAAATCGATGTATATTCAATCAAGCCTTCTAAAATTGGGAAACGTTGTCCTGGGTGTACACTAGACAGTCCATGTGTCCGTTCTTTGCTGCTTTTGCGCACGCCTGTCGTTTTTTATCAATATCGTTTTATTCTTCGGAATATAGAGAAAGCAAACGTAGTTATCGAATATTATTAAAATGTTACCACACAATTATATGAAAAGTATTACTTACGTTTATTATTCTGATTATTCAGAATCGTTTGCACAGCGGGCTCGATGTTGATATCTTGACAGTTCAGAGATAATCAACTGATATATTTCTTGTGTTTTCTTGTACGTCTTGTAACTTAAGTATTTCTGCGACGATCTTCTCTCATTGTATCTAATAAAAAAAAAAGATGAATGTCACGACTATTACTGTTAAAAATAACCTGGCAATAATTTCTATTGTATTTATAGTGGATATTTCCACTTCTCTGCCAATAACATATAACAAACCATCTAATGCCACTACTTCTATATAAAAATTTAATTTAAGTTCAATATATTTTTAATGTTGATACTAAAAAAAAAAATAATAATTTAAGTCACCTGGCCTCATTCGGCACATTTCCTTATCATCTACAGAAGATCAAACTCCATCACTTGGTCTATAATCCTTAAAATTTTTAAGATACTTTCCATCATAGCCTCCAATAGCATACATAACACCATCCAAGACTCCAACACCAATACCATGATGACGTGCAGACATTGGTGCAACTGATATCCATGTGTCAACACTAGGATCATAATATTCATAACTTTCATCAAAATTAGTAAACATTGCCCGGAAATATGGACTAACATACTTGCGTAAAGATTGTAAGTCTTCTAGTATTCTAATAGGGTGAAAGTTATTTCTAAAGTTTGTCGGTTCACATTCTTTTGATGTCAGAACTTGCTTTAGATCACTATCACAAGATCTAGTCATTAAGGCATCGATTTCTTTTACTAATACACTTTTAAAAATATTTTAAAAATTGTATTTTATTTTAATATCATTGTCAATTGTGTTAGAACTTAATACTAAATTTAAGTACCTATAGATGGGGTAAAAACTAACATAATATTATGTATAAAATATGACGATATGACAATGTAATGTGTGGTAACACAATTATATGAAAAGTATTACTTGCGTATATTATTCTGATTAGTCAGAATCGTTAGCACAGCGGGCTCGATGTTGATATCTTGACAGTTCAGAGATAATCAACTGATATATTTCTTGTGTTTTCTTGTACGTCTTGTACTTTAATTATTTCTGCGACGATCTTCTCTCCTTGTATCTAATAAAAAAAAAGATGAATGTCATGATTATTACTGTTAATAAATTGTGTTTATTTACACAGGAATCGTAACCAGATTTATATGCTGGTACGGTGCATCTGTGTTCCGCCATGATACGTATTAAATTGTTATAAAAAAATTTAACAATAAACTATGCAGACTATAAATGTTCAGATATTTTTAATTTCGGATGTCCGATGTTACGTATTTTTGTTATCGGTAACCTCTAGTTAAAATCGATGTATATTCAATCAAGCCTTCTAAAATTGGGAAACGTTGTCCTGGGTGTACACTAGACAGTCCATGTGTCCGTTCTTTGCTGCTTTTGCGCACGCCTGTCGTTTTTTATCAATATCGTTTTATTCTTCGGAATATAGAGAAAGCAAACGTAGTTATCGAATATTATTAAAATGTTACCACACAATTATATGAAAAGTATTACTTACGTTTATTATTCTGATTATTCAGAATCGTTAGCACAGCGGGCTCGATGTTGATATCTTGACAGTTCAGAGATAATCAACTGATATATTTCTTGTGTTTTCTTGTACGTCTTGTAACTTAAGTATTTCTGCGACGATCTTCTCTCATTGTATCTAATAAAAAAAAAAGATGAATGTCACGACTATTACTGTTAAAAATAACCTGGCAATAATTTCTATTGTATTTATAGTGGATATTTCCACTTCTCTGCCAATAACATATAACAAACCATCTAATGCCACTACTTCTATATAAAAATTTAATTTAAGTTCAATATATTTTTAATGTTGATACTAAAAAAAAAAATAATAATTTAAGTCACCTGGCCTCATTCGGCACATTTCCTTATCATCTACAGAAGATCAAACTCCATCACTTGGTCTATAATCCTTAAAATTTTTAAGATACTTTCCATCATAGCCTCCAATAGCATACATAACACCATCCAAGACTCCAACACCAATACCATGATGACGTGCAGACATTGGTGCAACTGATGTCCATGTGTCAACACTAGGATCATAATATTCATAACTTTCATCAAAATTAGTAAACATTGCCCGGAAATATGGACTAACATACTTGCGTAAAGATTGTAAGTCTTCTAGTATTCTAATAGGGTGAAAGTTATTTCTAAAGTTTGTCGGTTCACATTCTTTTGATGTCAGAACTTGCTTTAGATCACTATCACAAGATCTAGTCATTAAGGCATCGATTTCTTTTACTAATACACTTTTAAAAATATTTTAAAAATTGTATTTTATTTTAATATCATTGTCAATTGTGTTAGAACTTAATACTAAATTTAAGTACCTATAGAAGGGGTAAAAACTAACATAATATTATGTATAAAATATGACGATATGACAATGTAATGTGTGGTAACACAATTATATGAAAGTATTACTTGCGTATATTATTCTGATTAGTCAGAATCGTTAGCACAGCGGGCTCGATGTTGATATCTTGACAGTTCAGAGATAATCAACTGATATATTTCTTGTGTTTTCTTGTACGTCTTGTACTTTAATTATTTCTGCGACGATCTTCTCTCCTTGTATCTAATAAAAAAAAAGATGAATGTCATGATTATTACTGTTAATAAATTGTGTTTATTTACACAGGAATCGTAACCAGATTTATATGCTGGTACGGTGCATCTGTGTTCCGCCATGATACGTATTAAATTGTTATAAAAAAATTTAACAATAAACTATGCAGACTATAAATGTTCAGATATTTTTAATTTCGGATGTCCGATGTTACGTATTGTTGTTATCGGTTGTTGCGATTTCTTTGGGTAAACTCATGTGTAGCGCTCATAGCAAAATTTTTCTATTATGGCGAAAATAACCGAATAATAATTTTATATGGACGGGAAAGCAGTGTGTAGTCCCGTGGTCGTGATTGCTGTCATGACATTCATTTGTTTTTTTTTTTTTATCTGTATCTTCTTCTTCTTCGGGTAATACGGCCGCTAGGACCATCCCATCAAACGTCCCTCCTTCCAGCCATCTCTGTCGGATGCTCGTTCTTTCCAATTTGATCCTCCCCCTAAATTACTTACATCTTTTTTAACCAGATCTTCCCAAAGGTCTTTTCCCTGCTGACGTTGTTGAAAGTTGTTGTTTTTAGTTGTTGGTGTTATATTGCAGTCAGTTTTCTCATTATTGGTATTTCCTCTATTGTTTGCAGATTCCGAAAGTTCTGGCCAATTTCGACGGCCTAATACACAACCATCATCTCCGTTTGTTGCAGAAGTTTTTTTTTCTTCTATTTTTTTTCTCTACGTTCCTTTTTACACATGTGAGGCTTTGACGACATTTTTATGTGTGATAGCCCTGTATTGACATAAAAAATACATAATATGGTTGTTGTGTTTGATTTGACGCTTAAAACGGACAGCGTTTAACAGCGGTGCAGGGCGTCAGACGATGTATGATAATGGGTTTGAACCAGTTGCTAGAATGGAATAGTTTGTAAATTATTAACTGGAAAAGAAATTGGTAACCTTCCCGACGTGATACAACAAAAAACGATGTGTGTATTGATCCGATATGTATAATACGTTATATATATATATTGTAATATATACATATAATCACGTCGGATAATATTCAGTAACCTCTAGTTAAAATCGATGTATATTCAATCAAGCCTTCTAAAATTGGGAAACGTTGTCCTGGGTGTACACTAGACAGTCCATGTGTCCGTTCTTTGCTGCTTTTGCGCACGCCTGTCGTTTTTTATCAATATCGTTTTATTCTTCGGAATATAGAGAAAGCAAACGTAGTTATCGAATATTATTAAAATGTTACCACACAATTATATGAAAAGTATTATTTGCGTATATTATTCTGATTAGTCAGAATCGTTAGCACAGCGGGCTCGATGTTGATATCTTGACAGTTCAGAGATAATCAACTGATATATTTCTTGTGTTTTCTTGTACGTCTTGTACTTTAATTATTTCTGCGACGATCTTCTCTCATTGTATCTAATAAAAAAAAAAGATGAATGTCATGATTATTACTGTTAAAAATAACCTGGTAATAATTTCTATTGTATTTATAGTGGATATTTCCACTTCACTGCCAATAACATACAACAAACCATCTAATGCTACTACTTCTATATAAAAATTTAATTTAAGTTCAATATATTTTTAATGTTGATACTAAAAAAAAAAATAATAATTTTAGTCACCTGGCCTCATTCGGCACATTTCCTTATCATCTACAGAAGATCAAACTCCATCACTTGGTCTATAATCCTTAAAAATTTTAAGATACTTTCCATCATAGCCTCCAATAGCATACATAACACCATCCAAGACTCCAACACCAATACCATGATGACGTGCAGACATTGGTGCAACTGATGTCCATGTGTCAACACTAGGATCATATTATTCATAACTTTCATCAAAATTAGTAAACATGGCCCGGAAATATGGACTAACATACTTGCGTAAAGATTGTAATTTTTCTAGTAGTCTAATAGGGTGAAAGTTATATCTAAAGTTTGTCGGTTCACATTCTTTTGATGTCAGAACTTGCTTTAGATCACTATCACAAGATTTAGTCATTAAGGCATCGATTTCTTTTACTAATACACTTTTAAAAATATTTTAAAAATTGTATTTTATTTTAATATCATTGTCAATTGTGTTAGAACTTAATACTAAATTTAAGTACCTATAGATGGGGTAAAAACTAACATAATATTATGTATAAAATATGACGATATGACAATATAATGTGTGGTAACACAATTATATGAAAAGTATTACTTGCGTATATTATTCTGATTAGTCAGAATCGTTAGCACAGCGGGCTCGATGTTGATATCTTGACAGTTCAGAGATAATCAACTGATATATTTCTTGTGTTTTCTTGTACGTCTTGTAACTTAAGTATTTCTGCGACGATCTTCTCTCCTTGTATCTAATAATAAAAAACATATTGATGATGTTGTTTTAATTGTCCATTCTCAAAATGAATCTTTTCAAATAAGCATAAGATATAATTTTTTTCATATTATTACGTTAAGAGTAAATAATAGGAAATTTATTATGTCAATTTTAAACAAAAAATTATAATACGTAATTTATATTACGAAAGGCCTTATTTCTTTTTGTTTTAAGTTATCTTACTACTATTTTTATTTGCGTTGTCACTATTAGCACAGATAATTTGTTCAATATTTGGACGATTACATTAGCCATCCTCGTACAAGGTACACGTTTTTTTTTTTGATGACGCATACATTAATTTCAGAATCTTTGATCTCATTTTTGACATTTATCCCTG
>NW_021763027.1:0-856 GCF_005508785.2 Acyrthosiphon pisum
AATATTGTTATAAATATATCAAACATTTTAATGCTAGGATTTAATTGTTTTTGAAAAAAGTTTAGAATTTATTTTATCTGTTTATACAGCTTATGAATACCAAATTTTTAACAAAATATTGATTATTAATATTTGTTGATTTTTGAGTAATACAATTTATATTTCTTAGTTTAATTTATTAATGATTATTTTATAAATTATTTTTTATTAAAAATATTATAATAACTTTCATATTCGTTGTGTATAATAAATAAGAAAATAATTTAATAGCGTATAAATCTAGAAATAAGTTGTATAAAATATATTGAACAAGCATAATATATTACAAAATTAAAATTAGGTATTATTATTTTTTGGAATTATATTTTGGCGTCGTAAATGTCTTCAACAAAGACTCATATGAATGCATTAATACTAATATACCAAAATACCTCTATACTTACTACTGTAACGGATAGTATCCGTTTCATTTAAATAATACCAGTATAGGGAACATAATATTACAATAACGTAGGTAATCGAGATGAGAGTATATAAACTATTATTAAAATAATAACATAGAAGGTAGGGGATGATACTGAAAGGAATGAAAGACCCTCATAATTATCTATATGTAAAAACTATAAATACATGGATCACTAAACGGTGGGATTAATCGAACATAATAATACCTATATTAAAAAACCACAAACCATATAGCCAACGGCAGGTACGGGGCTTGTTTTACATAAATTAGATAAAAGTACATAATAATCAAAACCAGAAAACAGGATGCGAGCGCAACAAATAATTGACGGTTCGTGGGAATCAACATTATGATTAGGACCACACGTGTACATGGGACATCGATAAACGC
>NW_021763028.1:0-1084 GCF_005508785.2 Acyrthosiphon pisum
GTTTTCAATTTTTTTAGTTTTTTTTTCTATAAATATCAATAAAGTTTTATCTGTTGGGCCAAAAAGTGTATAAATTTAATACAAAGCTCCTGATATATTGTTACAATATCAGTTGAAAAATATTAAAAAAACATAGGCACAATTTTTTTTTATAAGCATTTAAATATCAAATTTTGACAAAATTTATCAAATTTTAATTTGAAAAATTATTTTGTAGTTAAAAATGTATAAAATGTTCAATTTTTGTATCTAAGAATTAAAAATTATAAACAAGATTCCACATAAGTAATTAATTCTGTTACCAAAAAATTTAAAAAATACATTTACACAGTTTATTTTTATAGTCATTTTAAGTACAAATTTGGACGAAATTACATATTAAAAACCTAGGATAACTATTTTAGTTATTTTGTTGTGATTGTATAATATTATTCGTGGGTACTTGAAACTTCTAAAGTATACTATTATATATCTATGATTTTACCACGGTTTTTTGTTGATGTATAACGCGTTATAACTTATAAGTACCTAATAGATATTATGATATGATTAATTTGGAATTTATTATAAGTACCTATTATAGGTCAATTTTTTTTTAATACCATAGATAAGTATATATTATATGTCTAATACATAGACTGATATACCGTCTCCAATCAGAATCGTTTTTCTTATACAGTGATATTATATCATTGAATTCAAATTTAATACTGTCCATTATACAGTGACCCACTTCTAACCTACTGTACAGCAGAGCGACATCCACTTACCCACCTTTTTTTTATTTTTTTTTCTATAAATATCAATAAAATTTTGTTTGTTGGTTAAAAAAGCTTGAAAATTTAATAGAAGGCTCCTAGTATATTGTTTCAAAGGTAAATGAAAAAAACTAAAAATTCATAGTCACAATTTTTTTTTTATAAGCATCTAAAGTTCAAATATTGACAAAATATGTAAAAAATTACGAAAATTAGCAAATTATTTTGAGTTAAGAATACGTAAAAATTTTTCTTTTTAAATCTGAGATTTTAAAATGTAATACAAGATTCCTCATAAGTTTATCTATCTTTATCAAAAACAAAAT
>NW_021763029.1:0-839 GCF_005508785.2 Acyrthosiphon pisum
TAAGCATTTCCTATACACCATACAATTTTGAAAATATTTTGACTCTTTTTGAGCTGTTTACGGACACTTTCAGTTTTAAATTTTTTTAGTTTTTTTTTTCTATAAATATCAATAAAGTTTTATCTGTTGGGCCAAAAAGTGTATAAATTTAATACAAAGCTCCTGATATCTTGTTACAATACCTATCAGTTGAAAAAAATTAAAAATACATAGGCACAATTTTTTTTTATAAGCATTTAAAGATCAAATTTTGACAAAATTTATCAAATTTTAATTTGAAAAATTATTTTGTACTTAAAAATTTATAAAATGTTCAATTTTTGAATCTAAGAATTAAAAATTTAAAACAAGATTCCACGTAAGTAATTAATTCTGTTACCAAAAAATCTAAAATATACATTTAAACAGTTTATTTTTATAGTCATTTTAAGTACAAATTTGGACGAAATTACATATTAAGAACCTAGGATAACTCTTTTAGTTATTTTGTTGTGATTGTATAATATTATTCGTGGGTACTTGAAACTTCTAAAGTATACTATTATATATCTATGATTTTACCACGGTTTTTTGTTGATGTATAACGCGTTATAACTTATAAGTACCTAATATATATTATGATATGATTAATTTGGAATTTATTATAGGTACCTATTATAGGTCAATTTTTTTTTTAATACCATAGATAAGTATATATATGTCTAATACATAGACTGATATACCGTCTCCGCTCAGAATCGTTTTTTCTTATACAGTGATATTATATCATTGAATTCAAATTTAATACCATCCATTATACAGTGACCCACTTCTAACCTACTGTACAGGCAGAGCGACAT
>NW_021763030.1:0-1422 GCF_005508785.2 Acyrthosiphon pisum
AATTCATATTTAATAGTATAATGATAAAACATAATGAATATCATTATATTATTTCAGTTATGATATCACAATTATAATATTTTCATAATTTTTTTTTATAAAATGATTATTTGATAGTATATTAATATTATTTTCATAATAATATTTTCTTAATGAGAAACTGACAATTATAAAATATTATCATTACGGAATTGCTATCTGGGATGTTTATTGTTTTTACTATTAATTTGTATTTTTCATTTTTTTGATTGTATTTTATACACATTTCAAAAATTAAAAAAAACTAATTAATATAGTTAATTAGTATAGTTAATTTGAGAAATAAATAAACAAATTTAACATAATTCCTGCTAATATTAAATTAACCTGCAATCTGTACAAATATTCATGTAAAACTATTAAAATAATATATCTAGTGAAATTTTACCCCCGAACATTTTACCGGGGGGGTAAATATTTTCTAGGAAAATTTTACCGGTGGGTAAATATTCACTAGTGATATTTTACCCCCAGAATTTTTCGCCGGGAGGTAAATATTCTCTATTGAAATTTTACCGGTGGGTAAATATTCTCTAGTGAAATATTACCGGAGGAGTAAAATTTCACGGGGGTAAATAATCCCGGTTACACCGGGACATAATACCTATAACCATCTGTTATAAAAAACAAAACGACGAACGACGTAATAATAATTCGGGAAACGAGCGGACATCTCACGTAACCCCCGGAGCACGTGCGATCAATCACATATCCGTGGACCCATCCGAAATTGTTACCCCGTTATATTAACGGAAATAAATAACAATAATCATATAAAATGTAAATCACCCGCCTGTATAAATGAAGAATTAGAATTACTAGTCGACACAGGTAGTGAAGTAAATATAGTAAAAAGTAATATTTTAAATAACAATGAAATAGTGGATAGGACACAAACAGTAAACTTAAAAGGAATTAACGACAAAATAATACAAACAATAGGCAAGCTTACAATGCCATTAGTAATCCAAGGGCAAAAATGTAATACTGAATTTAATTTAGTTAACGAAAATTTCCCAATAAAAAAAAATGGTATATTAGGTAATAGCTTTCTATCGGAAAATAACGCTGTAATAAACTTAGCAAATAAAACTCTAATAATTAATGCTAATAAAAATAAACAAGGGGAATTACTATTAAAACCCAGATCGGAAACAATTGTATCAATACCTATAGCTGCAAAGGACGTAGAAAATAAGGATATTATAATTCATAAACAAGAGATAATGGAAGAGGTATTTTGTGGAAACGTAATAAATACCGTACAGAACGGTGAAGTAATAATAAGTATTTTAAATATAACTCGAGAAACCTCAAAACGTTATGTTAAATAATTTGAATAAAATACGATACGATCATGAATTCGAATACATACACAGTCAA
>NW_021763031.1:0-976 GCF_005508785.2 Acyrthosiphon pisum
ATCAGAGTTTAGGGTTATTGTGTTTCATATTTATACAACACTGAAACAACAAATTCTAAAAAAAAATCTAACCAACATGAATCTCTTATCAAACAATACCTATATTAAATATTGGTCAGTTGTTATTTTTTTTGTCCATGTTTTGAATTCTGATTATATTATTTTTGCATTAAGGGGGTTCGATACCGTGATTTTCTGTTTTCGTCTAACACACGCGTGACATAGTATTTTAGACGTATTTTTTACCAAACATACCAATTGATCTAATGAAGTGATAAGAATTCTGAAAACAGATTTGAATTTATCATCAAGTCTACTTGAAATCGACTTTCCCACATTTTTGATTTTTTGATTTTAGCTTCTCAAAAAATTGAAATACAAAAATGTTCAAATACTCTTTTAGATTCTGAGTGGAACGATGAATGCATTGATTTTACAATGATGTGTGTTTTTTTATTTTTTTTATTTTTGTGTCTGTCATCACGGTTTGGGGCAGTAAAACTTCTTCGATTTTCTTCAACAGTATCTTGTTTGATGGGAAAGTGAATCTAGTTGGTGCATTCGGGAGGTAAAAATTTGAAATTTCCAATAGTTTTCAAAAGCGCCGTGAAAAACAAAAGAAAAATTAAGGAAAAACGGGAATTTTTACGCAAAATATGTTTTTGAGAAAATTGATTTTGGTTTTTGGTGTAACTTTAAAACGAATGACTGTAGATTCATGAAATTTTCACTGGTTGTTTATATTTCCATTTTCTATACATGATAAATTTTTCAAAATATTTTGATTTGTTTTGAGCTGTTTACGGACAACTTCAGTTTCCAATTTAATTAGTTTTTTTTCTATGAATGTCAATAAAACTTTATTTGCTGAGTAAAAATACTTGAAAATTTAAATACAAGCTTCTACTATATTTTTACAATGAAATTTGGAAAAATATTAAAAATCCTTAGTCACAGGTTTTTTTTTATTAGCATT
>NW_021763032.1:0-1232 GCF_005508785.2 Acyrthosiphon pisum
ACACAAAAATAAAAAATTTAAAAAAATTATTATAAATTTTTTTGCGGGTTTCGTGTTTAAAACCGGGTTACAATTTTGTGGGTTTTGAATTTTGAGTAGGCGTCACTAGACTTCATCCGCAGTGGCAGCCTATAGCTAATAACCGGCGCTACCTTATTATTGAACCGAAAAAAAGTCTATACGCCAAAGGCCGTATTTTTTAAGGCCTCCCCTCACTAATGAAATATTTATGATTTAAAAAAAAGTCGGAATAATCTATTTACAATAATTATTAATGTATAAAACATAAGTACAATAATTGCAGTAATTTAAGTTTAGAAATATTATCCATAGACAGCCCTGGATTACACATTTACATTTTACACCACCTAGCTTTTACACCAGCTACAAATCAAAAATAATACAACAATAATATCCAATAATAGACGCGTACCGTCGTCGTCTGTCTTAATTCTTTATGAATTATAATATACAAATGTAAATATAAAATGCCAAATAGCATTTGGTCAACAATCAACACTATACTAATTATAATTTAAAATACCCGAGTCCCGAATTCGAATAGGTACTGTTGTCACTTGTCTGTCATATTAAAATTTATAGTCGATTAGGTATGCAATAATAAATATTAAATTCAATAAGTCTTTCCAAATTAACTAATTACCCCTATGTCCTGAAAGTAGAGAAGAATGACTGGGTTCTGGCAATCTGGCCTCTGGGTAAAGATAATTATAATTTAATATTATATTACTATATTAGTTATTATTAGTCATTAGTGTATACAGTTAAGTTAACTTTGAGGATTTCATGTTTCATGTTGCACCTTGCAATACGGGTACATTTTTTTCGTGTTTCGTGTTAAACACCGGGTAACATTTTTTTCGGGTTTTGTGTTTCGTGTTAAAAACAGGGTACAACTTTTTGCGGGTTGTGTATTTCGTGTTAAAAAACGTGTACAATTTTTTCCGGGTTTCGGGTTTCGTGTTAAAAACCGGGTACAATTTTTTGCGGGTTTCGTTTTTCGTGTTAAAAACCGGGTACAATTTTTAGCGGGTTTTGGGTTTCGTGTTAAAACCCGAGTAAAATTTTTTGTGGGTAACCCGGGTTTAAACCCGTTTTGACTCCCTGCCAAATACTCTTCCAATGCAAGCCCGGCTTCACGTGTGTTCACTATTAACTGAGCTTGATGAACTTTGATTATACTATAGGTATTAGTGGAATTACTTCATATT
>NW_021763033.1:0-915 GCF_005508785.2 Acyrthosiphon pisum
CTAGTGCAGACGCAAGTATTATTTTATTTTGAAATTTTAACTTTTTTCTTTTTCCTTAGAAAAATTTATTACGCCAATAGAAGATGACACCAGACACAATAATATAATGTACACACTGTAAAACCAATACATTCATTGGATTAAATTTAAAAGTGTAAAATATGAATATTTTTTTTACCGAATTCAATAAATAGTGTATACCTCTTGAATTTTGGTTATATGCGCATTCCCTTATACATAGGCCCTCCTTCCAAAATGTATGTTTAATTAATTATGAGCTTATGGTATAAGTAAGTGTAATGTGTAAATTAAAAGTATATTGATATGTTTTTATACCCTTTTCGACTTCTAAAATCTAAATGATTCTGCGAATTCACCGCCTGGAGATTGAATTCGCACATGTGTGCAATAAATTGCACAAACTAAAGGAAATCGGGCAATCTTGAACATTTTCATCTTTGTTTCGACCAATTCATTAGGGATTTATAAAAAAAGTCCCGCAATAGCATATGATACATTTTTAATCGTTCGGTTTGCGGAAGATACAATTACGCCTAACTTATCTGCCACTGATATGAGCATTGTTCCCAGAGTTTAAAAGCGTAGAGTAAGTAGTACTTGGTTCATTTGAGCTAGTGCCATATTCCTAAAAAACATTCATGTGTTAGGTAACCAAGATATTAGGTAGGTATACTCTATAAGATCAAACAATATTTCAGAACACAATTATTTATTAATACCATTATTTTATTATTTTAATATTATAGTAGTTCCTATCTTTATATTGTTGTGGTCTTCTACGGCCAAAATTAATAACATCATCAATAAACCCAATCAAATTATTTATATTATTCATTTTAAGTTAAATATTTTATGGCCAAAAAATAAAAGGAACACAGTGTCATACTGTCATGG
>NW_021763034.1:0-1022 GCF_005508785.2 Acyrthosiphon pisum
CTATTATAATTGTTAATAACATATTCGGACAACGAATAGTAGACGTATTATTCGTTGTTATTAATATCAGTTCCACGTTGAAAAACATCGCAATCCATATTATATTATGTTATTATTTTTGCGGACTTCGATTTACATATAATATAGAGTTAATATTGTTAGAATATAAGTTATATACGTTAAGCGAAATAAAAATAAAAATAAGAAAAAAAATATATAATGATAATAAATTAAGTCTAGATAAATAAAAAAAAAAAAAAAAACAAAACAATTAAAGAATTAAGTTAAGTATTAGGCATTAAGTATAAAAAAAATATATGTATAAAAAAATAAATAAAAATAAAATTACGTATAGTAGTAAATAAACAATAACACATACACTAAATAAATTAATAACAACCATACACAAACAAATTTTTTTTTCTCTTTCTTAAACTAATAAAGATATAATAATATTATGACAGCACTACATCTAGTTGGTGGGTGTTCGACCGATTTTTATGAGTAGCCGCCAACACACTAAATAGACGGACAGATTCAAAACTGTACCAGATGTTGTATAACAGTGTAGTAAAATATTACAACACTATATAATATTCTAATTTCACGCGTTATTATATGTAGGTTAATGGTAGTTATGGTGGCACGGGGACAACTACCATACGCAATCGAAGAGTTCGAGAATCAAACGAGCGTATTCTACGAAAATTGTGGAGATGTAAGAATTATAGGGGCACAATGGCAAATGGTTACATATGTCCCATTAGAAAACTACGATAAAAGGCATGATCAATTACTTAACGAAATTAACACAATGACTAACCAATGTAACGAAAAAATCACAGAATATGAATTATGTTCAAAATTTAATTATATACTTAAAACAATGTTTCAAGAAATTTCGGTACAAAGGGAACAAATGTATGAATCAATAGGTAGATATACTACGGAAACTGAATAAATATACACAAAACAAAAAGAGGGCTAGTAAATATAATAGGCTCAGCTATGAAAACACTTTT
>NW_021763035.1:0-1343 GCF_005508785.2 Acyrthosiphon pisum
GACAAACTTCGTTTTGAAGTTATTGATGAAAAACTTAAAAAACTAAATTTTTTTCGTAACACGCATTTTAAAAAAAAAATACTTAGGACTGAATATTTAAAAATTTTTTTTTTCCAAAATGTGTGTTTTAAAGTGCGTTGTAAGAATGTAAAAAAAAAAAGCTCGGAAAAACCTCTTTTTGAAGTTATTGATGAAAAACTTCATAAACTAAATTTTTTTCGTATAACGCGAATTTAAACAAAGTTGTTAAAAAGCACATAATCGGCTAGCCGCTAGCGTTGCCACTCGCTCGCTGCGCTTCCCTGGGACAAAAACAATCGAAAAAACGCCAAACACCATTGTTTCTCCACGCAGCATTAATGTAGTGTGGCCCACATGCGTATAAACGTAAAATCTCAAACTTTGGATGGCTATAAGTTCCAAAATAATGGTTCCCGTCAAAAAACAGTTTCGAAATCAGCGTTGAAAAACACGTCTTTAAAAAATAAAAACAATTTTAAATAATTCAATTTTTAGTATTTTTTTTTTAGATTCTGAGTGGAACGATGAATGTATTGATTTTACAATGATGTGTGTTTTTTTTATTTTATTTTTTTATTTTTTATTTTTTATTTTTTATTTTATTTTTTATTTTTTTTGTGTCTGTGTACACGATAAGTAGTCAAAATAATGCTATGGTTTTCAACTTCAGTATCTTGTTCGATCAGAAAGTGAATATCGTTGGTGCATTGGGGAGGTCAAAATTTAAATTTCCCAGTAGTTTTTAAAAGCGCCGGGAAAAACAAAAGAAAAACTAAGGAAAAACGGGAATTTTTACGCAAAATCTGTTTTCGAGAAAATTGATTTTGGTTTTTGGTGTAACTTTAAAAAAAATGACCGTAGATAAATGAAATTTTGACTGAATGTTTATTTTAGCATTTTCTATACACCATAACATTTTCAAAATATTTTGATTTATTTTGAGCTCTTTACGGACATTTTCATTTTCCATTTTATTTTAGTTTTTTTCTAAAAATATCAATAAAATGTTATTTGTTGGATAAAAAAGCTTGAAAATTTAATAGAAGGCTCCTAGTATATTGTTTCAAAGGCAGATGAAAAATATTAAAAATCGTTAGTCACAGTTTTTTTTTATAAGCATTTAAAGTTCAAAAAATGACAAAATATGGAAAAATCACGAAAATTTGCAAATTATTTCGAGTTAGAAATTCATAAAAATTTTTCTTTTTAAATCTAAGATATGAAAATGTAATACAAGATTCCTTATAAGATTATCTACCTTTATCAAACAAAAAATATCTATAAGAAAGTCAAATTAAATTTTTATGAAATTTTCACACATT
>NW_021763036.1:0-861 GCF_005508785.2 Acyrthosiphon pisum
TTAATTGAAAATGGTGACTGCAGTCTGGTAAGGTATTAACATCGAGGTAACCGGTATAGGTAGGTATATCAGTTTTAAATTCGTACCTATAGCCATATAGCTACATAGGTTGATAGCCGGTAGATGGCTTACTCATAAGTCGTAAATCATAATTCGTTTTAATTAAATTTTATTTTTAAGTCGAACTCTTTTCTTTCTGATAATGAAAGTAATAACATTAATTCCTGGAATGTTTAATAATATTGTCGTATTATCGGAATCAAAAGTAAATAAAATTGATTTTTAATTTTTCTGGAATATCTTATTAGCTTATTTTTGTACTACATTCAAAACTATTATTTTAATAAGTAACGTGGAAAATAACGCATTAGTGCGTTACTTCATAGAAATTACTTTTAAAAGTAATTGCGTTACAATTGCGTTACTGTAAATAAAATGTAATGAAATTACTGCTGCGTTACTGAAAAAGTAATTGCGTTACAGTCATTTGTAATTTGCGTTACGTTACTACCCAACACTGTTCGTTAACCTTCTAACTTCTTTATAGATTACTGTCTACTAAGAGCCTATAGATGGCAATAACGAATAAACGGATTTTATCATAATATATTATTATACGATGTATCAATCCTGTAATATGTACAGTCGTGTTCGACATTGTCGAAATCGACAGTGTTCAAATCGTCAATTTAAGGAGAAAAAATAATTATTTTCAATACTTCAGCTGCGACTAGCAGCTGCTCAGACACGCAGTATGATGGGTCTTTTCGAGGAGTTCACGAGCAGAGTAGGGTATTATCCGCGGGGTATTATCACTATACCGATCGTTGCATTTTGACAACGAGGCATTTCAGATGTGTG
>NW_021763036.1:3091-4112 GCF_005508785.2 Acyrthosiphon pisum
GAGATTCCACCGACTGTGTATTAAACAACAATTCGCGGAAAATAATCCCAAAAAAAAACACACTAAGGAAAACAAGCTCACGAAAAAAAGTCCAGAAATTTAAATATGAACACAATATTATGTATACGTCATGATTTATTGTGTAATAAGTTATAAGTTATAAGTAAAAAAATGTCAGTCTTAGGTATATATATACTAAAATGCATACAAAGATTACACAACTATATAAATAATAATATAATAAGTTAATACAAAACAGGTGGTAGTATAATATTATATTTAGATAGCAGACATATTTTAGTATGTATATACCTAAGACTTACGTTTTTTGACTTATAACTTATAACACGATAGATCAAGACGTATACATAATATTGTGTTCATATTTGTATTTTTATTTTATTTACAATCTATATTTTATACAATTAACAATTAATTATTATTTTCATTATAATATATTATTATATTTTGTCATAGTTACATGGTAGTTACTAATTAAGAGTAAAGTATACATGTGTTAACATTTATATTTATGGGTTTTTTTTTAAATTTTAATGTTATGTAGAGAGCAGCCGTCGAATAAATTCAGCGTTTTTAATAATCGTCTTTCTGTATAATATCATATTAATCAGTCATCGCTCGTAAAAGACTCGGCGCACTATACCGTTTTACATTTCCATTTCTCGGAACACATGTTACACAATGTTAAATATTAAACTATAGTACCAGTTTATACAATGATACCAGTGCCGCAACAACCGGGGGTGCTAGGGGTGCGAAGAACCCCTTGGCCCCTCGTTAAATCATAAAAATGGGCCCCCGGGCCAGTGGCCGAACTATTTGGAACTTTTTTCTTTTAAGGTGTCACAAAGTGGTATCTTACTATCTTATTATTTAATCAAAAAATAGAAACTAATGAATACATTAGAATCATAATTATTATTATAATATAAAACAAAGCCCTAACTATATTTATAACAAAAATATTAAAAATAATAATTTCGAATGGCAGGGGGCTGAA
>NW_021763037.1:0-934 GCF_005508785.2 Acyrthosiphon pisum
CTTTTAACCCCCCAAAGTACCAACTAGATTCACTTTCCTATCAAAAAACATACTGTTGTTGAAAATCCAAGCATTTTTACTGCTCTAAAAAGTGATGACAGACACAAAAAAATAAAAGTAAATAAATATAATATAAAAAGGTGGGTAAGTGGATGTCGCTCTGCTGTACAGTAGGTTACAAGTGGGTCACTGTATAATGGATAGTATTAAATTTGAATTCAATGATATAATATCACTGTATAAGAAAAACGATTCTGAGCGGAGACGGTTTGCCAGTCTAGGTATTAGACATACCTATTATAGGTATACTTATCTATAGTATTAAAAAAAAATTGACCTATAATAGGTATCAATAATAAATTCCAAATTAAACATATCACAATATCCATTAGGTAACGCGTTATACATCAACAACAAACCGTGGTACTATCATAGATATATAATAGTATACTTTAGAAGTTTTAAGTACCCATAAATAATATTATACAATCACAACAAAATAACTAAAATAGTTATTCCAGGTTTTTTAATATGTAATTTCGTCCAAATTTGAACTTAAAATTACTATAAAAATAAACTGTGCTTATGTATTTCTTAGAATTTTTGGTAACAGAATTAAATATTTACGTGGAAACTTGTTTTAAATTTTCAATCCTTAGATACAAAAGTTGAACATTTTATAAATTTTTAACTACAAAATAATTATTCAATTTTAAATTTGATAAATTTTGTCAAAATTTCAACTTCAAATGCTTATAAAAAATAATTGTGCCTATGTATTTTTAATATTTTTCAACTGCTATTGTAACAATGTATCAAGAGCCTTGTATTAATTTTTTACACTTTTTGGGCCCATAGATAAAACTTTATTGATATTTATAGAAAAAAAAAAACTAAAAAATTGAAAACTCACAATGTCCATAAACAGCTCAAA
>NW_021763038.1:0-1320 GCF_005508785.2 Acyrthosiphon pisum
CTAAATCACCAGGCAAAAATCAACGTACAAGATCATTTTGGTTTTACACCTCTACACATAGCGGCGATCAACGAGGTGCCGGAGTGTGTAGAGTCATTGTTGGCCAAGGGTGGAAACGTAGGTATTCAAACGTACGGTGGTATATCGGCACTAAACATGATTGTAAGAAAAGTGCCTTCGTGCGTGCCAGCCGTAGCCAAACAGTTAGACAGTGCCGTTACATCTAACTGGGCAGATGGGTTTAAGCGTGGTCCGGAGATACAACTTCGATTCAAGTATTTGTTGAACTGTAATACTTTTGGTGAAATTGATTTACTAAAATGTTTTCAAGAAGAAGGCCAATATGAACTATTACAGCATCCACTGTGTCAAGCTTTTTTATTTCTAAAATGGAGAAAGATACGAAAGTATTATTTAATGCGACTGGCAAGTTTAGGATTTTTCATTCTTCTGTATACGCTCTATGTAACGACCGTACTGAGTCACGATTGCTACAACGCGATCCATTTGCCAAATCAAACTAATTCGACGTGTTTCCAGAATAACTACACCCTCGGTGAATTTTTAGTAGAAAACTATCAAGTAATGGATGTAATTATTTATGTACTGTATTTGATCAGCATCATAGAAGGATTCTTGAAAATATCAGAAATGGCTGGGTATATGTATGTTCATCAATATGTCCTTAGTTTAAGTAACATGAGCGAATGGTTAGTATTAATAAGCGTGCCGTTAATATCGTTTCATATTAGTGGATACACATCTTACTGGCAGAATCATATTGGAGCTTTTTGCGTACTCTGTGCTTGGACAAATTTAATGATAAAAATAGGCCAACTCCCTTGGTTTGACACTTATGTCGCCATGTACACAAAAGTTCAAAAAGAATTTGCAAAACTCCTCTTGGCATATATATGTCTATTAATAGGTTTTTCTGTTAGCCTTTGTGTCGTGTTCCCTTCTTCTAAATGGTTCAACAATCCCATTATTGGTTTTGTAAAAGTACTAGTAATGATGGCGGGAGAATTGGATATTTCAATGTTAGAAGTACACGATGAATCGCCGATTATATCTAAATTTAGCGCTTATATTGTATACGTGGCCCTATTAATATTTGTGTCAATTATACTTATGAATCTACTCGTCGGAATTGCTGTACATGATATACAAGGCTTGAAAAAGACTGCCGGTTTGTCTAAAGTTCGATGTCAGATTAAACTTATATATTATATCGAACTATTCATGTTGCGAAGTTTTTGGCCAAAAAACGTCAAACGTAGGGCTCTGGTTTATCCTTCTAAACATCGAGCTCATATGACA
>NW_021763039.1:0-968 GCF_005508785.2 Acyrthosiphon pisum
TACCTATAATAATCTTTATTTATTTATTTTTTAAATACGTACCTATCTCATGAATAACTAACATGACCTGTACTCTGAAATTCCTGGTGTCCACTGAGTCTTAGTATATATAGGATATAAGATTAAAAAGACGGCCACCTTTTTCAAAATTAATGATTACGATCGGAAACTGTAGATTAGGTTAAGATAGGTAACCGTGGGCTTACGAGTTACGGAAAAGTGAAAACAGTTACCTATACAGGAATCGTTCCAGAGTGAAATTACTATGTAGCTCGTAAGGGATGGATTTCATGGCACCACATACCTATTACCTTTGTTAAAATTAGTGATGATCAAAACAAGACTATACTCGGCGCGGAATAAGAATGTACCTCGTCGCGCAGGCGGCGACCGATTCCCCCCGCAACCTTGTCATAGTTATAAACATAATATAGTTATAGTCATAAGCCCGACTTGCGCGCGGCAAACCTGTTTTGGTCCGCCGCCCGGGTACGTTCTTATTCCGCGCGGAGTATAAGACCAAGACTTTCAAAATCCTGGTCTTGGTCTTGGTCTTGTAGACTCAGTCTTGGTCTTGGGTATACACCTTAAAATTGGTCTTAATCTTGGTCTTGCAGACTCAGTCTTGGTCTTGGTCTTGGTCTTGCGCAAGACTCTTGCTATTTTCACAAAATATATAAAAAAAAAAACTAAATACCTGTTATAGCTGTGTGTAGGTTTTTTGCTATGATCTCTAAGATGAAACTAAGTCCATTGTATTACATAGTATATTCATAAATCAAACATTAACATAAAATAAGTCAAACAATTTAATTTTTATTATACTCGTTTAAAACTTTGCACTTTAAATTATGCTTATATTATATTACTTGTACGAATCAATTTACCAGCATAATTAACTTTCTAAGTTCCTATTGCATTTATAATAAAATATCAATAGGTCATTTCTAATTGCTAATTAATAGTTA
>NW_021763040.1:0-766 GCF_005508785.2 Acyrthosiphon pisum
ATAAAAGTTTTCTCTTTAGTTGTTCTTACAAAAATTTAAATAACAATAAATAGGTATTCACATTTCGAACAATTATTATTATATTGGCATTTAAAGTTCAAATTTCACTAAAACCTAACCTCCAACAGTTTTAATCATTTTGTTGTAATTAAAAAATATTAATCATAAACTTGAAATTTTTTCCATCACGTACATTATTAAGCGTTTGAGTTGACGAACAATAAGTGAAAATTTGGAAGCTATTTACCAGGTAGTTGAAAATTCATAACGTTTTTGATTTAATTTTAAATATGTACTTCAAGTTTAAAAAATTAACACGCATAGTTTCTCGTAAGCTGCTATTATACAGCATCCTAAAAATATTAAATATATGTATGCAAGATTTTTATTTTATAGACAGTTGAAATTATAATTTTGATGAAATTGGTTTATTAAACAAAAAATAACGATTTTTCTTCACGTTTTTATAGTAACTATTATGTTGTTATTAATAAACAGCGTAAGAGGATGTCACTATGTCAGCTTATTACTTTTTGTTCTTTTCCTCTCTAACCTATACGTGCAACATTGCAAATTTGCTTTCAGCAGAATCAATTATCTTGTATTGTTAGTTCTAATATTAGAGTGAATTGAAAGCTTACCTATATTGAACATCATCTGTGTGTGTGTGTGTGTGTGTGTAGGTACATTTGTTATCTTATAATATTCCAATTTTTCTGAGATATTGATTAGTATGTCTATTTTCAAATTAATAATTTATATTGTC
>NW_021763041.1:0-797 GCF_005508785.2 Acyrthosiphon pisum
TCTTCAGATAGCACCGTAAGCTCATCACTGGGGATGAACTTAAGTAACTTTTCAGATGATAGTGATAGGAATTCATCAGCTTCAACCACTTGTCTAAGAATCAAAATATAACAATAATAAATTATATACTTTCCATAAAGTACCATTATCATAATGAATATTTCATACGTAAAGTTTTGTTGAATGTTGACATGTCGCATTTTAAATTGTACCTATATTTATGAAGTCCAGGGCTTGGATGTCTTAGCACTATAACAATATTTAAATATACTCTTAAGAAATACTTAAATGACATAGGTAAAGTAATGCAATTAACACATTGACGGACAATCGTGAAAAAGTACAGCTGCAGCAGTATTTTTGTTCGGTGATGGTCGGGGGACAATTCACGTGTACCTACTTAATAGTACTGCTATAGTAGCAGTACTCGAAAACCGACCAAAAGTGGACACTTCTGCTACAGCGGTAGTTTTTTCAATCGCATCGTATGAGGGACACCAAGTCATGGGCAGTACCCAGTACCTACCGGCAACTCGTAGGCGAAATCGTCAGCGAGTATATTACGACTGTCGGCCGATAATGTTTGCGGCAGAAGAAAAACGCTCACTCGTATTGCCCGAACGGTTAGTCGTTACGACGGCAAAGGGGACGCACGCTCGTATGGCCGTACAGGATGGATATCGCGATGGTCTGAAGGGAACGTACTTGCGCGGCGGCAAACGAGGCACGTACAAACGAGTACGTGGGCGTTATAATAACGTGAGCGAACGCGACGGCGGATATACGCGCAATCGTAA
>NW_021763042.1:0-721 GCF_005508785.2 Acyrthosiphon pisum
GGTGGAAGTAGCGTACTCAACTAAATAAATTAGTATGCTGGTTTGTAGGCCGGAGCGGAGTAAGCTGGTGCAGAGTGTGCGGGTGCTGGGTAAGCTGGTGCAGCATGTGCGGGTGTTGAGTAAGCTGGTGCAGAGTATGCTGGTGCTGAGTAAGCTGATGCAGAGTATGCTGGTGCAGAGTATGCTGGTGCAGAGTATGCTGGTGCAGAGTATGCTGGTGCAGAGTATGCTGGTGCAGAGTAAGCTGGCTTGTAGGCTGGGGCAGAGTGAGCGGGTGCAGAGTATGCTGGTGCAGAGTGAGCGGGTGCAGAGTATGCTGGTGCAGAGTGAGCGGGTGCAGAGTATGCTGGTGCAGAGTGAGCGGGTGCAGAGTATGCGGGTGCGGAGTAAGCTGGCTTGTAGGCTGGGGCAGGTGTGCTGTACGGTGCCTTGTAACCTTGGCTGTGTCCTTCGATTTTCTTGACTTCAGCGTTGAAACCGCTGTGGTCATCGGCGGTGTATTCGACGACGCGGGTGGAACCATCGGCTTCCAAAAGGCTGTAAGTTCCCTTGACGTTACCGTTTCCGTCGCTGGATTCGGATTGGCTGTGCACGTCGTAAGTGTGTGGGTCGTTTACGCTGTATTCGAAGTTGTACGGGGTTGGGGCGTATGCGTGTTCAGCTTCAGCGTGATGCGCTGGGTATGCCGGGGCGGCGTATTGGGCGAGTGTGGTGGCCACGC
>NW_021763043.1:0-809 GCF_005508785.2 Acyrthosiphon pisum
GAATTAATTACTTACGTGGAATCTTATTTTAAATGTTCAATTCTTAGATACAACAATTGAACATTTTATACATTTTTAACTACAAAATAATTTTTCAAATTAAAATTTGATAAATTTTGTCAAAATTTGATCTTTAAATGCTTATAAAAAAAAATTGTGCCTCTGTATTTTTAATATTTTTCAACTGATATTGTAACAATATATCAGGAGCTTTATATTAAATTTATACACTTTTTGGCCCAACAGATAAAATTGTATTGATATTTATAGAAAAAAAAAACTAAAAAAATTGAAAACTGAAAATGTCCGTAAACAGCTCAAAATGAGGCAACATATTTTCAAAATTGTATGGTGTATAGGAAATGCTAATATAAACATTCAGTAAAATTTTCATGTATCTGCAGTTATTCGTTTTTGAATTACAACAAAATAAGGAAATCGCTACATGAGAAATCGAGTGAATATCCAATGTTGTAAAAATTTGAATTTCAAACGATCATAAAAATTTAATTTGACTTTCTTATAGATATTTTTTGTTTGATAAAGGTAGATAATCTTATAAGGAATCTTGTATTACATTTTCATATCTTAGATTTAAAAAGAAAAATTTTTATGAATTTCCAACTCGAAATAATTTGCAAATGATTTTTCCATATTTTGTCATTTTTTGAACTTTAAATGCTTATAAAAAAAAAACTGTGACTAACGATTTTTAATATTTTTCATCTGCCTTTGAACAATATACTAGAGCCTTCTATTAAATTTTCAAGCTTTTTTTATCCACAATAAATTTTATTGATATTTTTAGA
>NW_021763044.1:0-782 GCF_005508785.2 Acyrthosiphon pisum
GACAATAAAAATGAACTTTTTAGGGGGGAGGTGTAACGTGTATGGTATCCGTTTCCTTCAAACGATACAAGTAAAAGGAACACAATAACATAGGTAGTAAGGAGTGGCGCTAAAAAGCGTAAATACCCATTACAATATTTTATATATAATAACTAAACTATAAATAAATGAATCACTGAACATAAAAATTAATCTAGAATAATATTATAATAAAATCATAAACATTATATTAAAAACCACAAGTCATGTATATAACGACAGGATATGGGGGCTTGCTCTTCACAAAGTAGATATATGTGCATATATTCAAAAACCAGAAAACAGGATGGGAGTGCAACAGATAATAATAGACGGTTCGTGGAATCATCATTATGATTAGGTTCACACGTGTACATGGGACATCGATAAACGCAACGACGCATAATGGATAAGACAATTGACCGGGGGGTAGGTAGGAGAGCCTGGGCCCTTATAAAAGCAGACCAGAGACGGCCTGTAATCAGACGTGTTTTCTCCACTGCACTACGAGCACCTCCACGACACTTTGTGTAATAATTTAATTATTTGGACTTAGGATTTTTTACTGAAGAACATTTTAATAAACCACATAGAATATTTCATCAGTCTACATTTATTTAATAACAACACTGTCAACATCTTTATCATCAACACAAGTGGCCTTGCGTCCTACAAAAACATAATATACTCGTGGTTAAACGGCTATCAGAATATTACTCTGACCAGCACTAACGACGAGAATATTAAACTATCATGAGCCAATC
>NW_021763045.1:0-816 GCF_005508785.2 Acyrthosiphon pisum
ATTTTATTTTTCCTATCATTTAGCGGCAATTCAAAAATGTGTTTAGGGAGAGAGAATAAACTGTGTGAAGATACAAACCTACTCAAAAAAATACTTACGGTTTAGCAATTTTATTTTTTAAACAAAACAAATTATAGAGAAGAGTATTGTGATTATAATAGTGAAGAGATAACTTATAACAAACTGTATGTTATCTAACATTAAAAAAAAAAAGAAAGAAACTCTAATTGTGACAAGCTTATAGGGAGAGAGATTTAGGGTACTTAACTATGTTTCATACTTAAACTAATACATAATTCAACTTAAATATTAATACTTAAAATACTTTAATACTTCATATTATTATTACCAGGGCTCGTAAGTTCATGCATCTGCATGTTTTTTTTGCTACACAGGAAAACATGCTAGCTGAGATACAAATCCGTTTCATAACAATAGTAATAATAATATGAAGTTTGATAGTGCATGTTTTTGCATGTTTTGGGTGTAAAGGCATATTTGGCATATAGTCGATTTTTTACAGTCGTTAGTGCATATTATTTCATAAAAATATTTTTTAGACATATATTTGAAATGTTTCTTGTTTCTTATTCCTGTTAACAAAATTATAGTGTTTTGATTTATTTTTATTCAGTGAGTGTGTGACTACCTAATGTCCTAGTACCTACATACTTATTTAGATTTTATGCGTTTTACGAAATATCGCGGAAACAGTGTACCACTACCATCCTCCACCGTATAAAGTGGCAGCTTCTCACCAACCAGCATTTATATTTTGTACATTGCTACACACTACAGTATAGTTTTCTTACACTC
>NW_021763046.1:0-1049 GCF_005508785.2 Acyrthosiphon pisum
GGGCAGGTGGAGTTTCACTCTGCTATACAGTAGGTAATTATAATAATGGGTGGTGTTAAATTTGAATTCAACGATATAATATCATTGTATACGAAAAACGATACTGAGTGAATCGTATAATAATATATATATTACTAGGTAAATATATATTTGATGATATTATTGTGAATAAAGTAATGTGTTTACCTATTTACGTGGAATCTTTTTTGCAATCCTTATAGCTATCAAAATTTAAAATTTGATAAATGTTGTCAAAAATCAAACTTTAAATAACACCGACAAATCGTCACCGCTCAGAATCGTTTTTCTTTTACAATGATATTATATCATTGCATTCAGGCTTAATACAATCCATTATACAGTGACTTACTTATAACCTACTGTACAGCAGAGTAACATCCACTTAGAAATCCACACCGGATATCAACCACAAAGTTAAAAATCGAACCAATTTGTCTACTATAAATCGTGTTAGTACTTAGTAGGTTATATTATATGCACTCACAAAAAAACCTCATTATAAATTCAATTCACATTTATCTTAACGTCGTTCAATTTTCTTAAAAATTACGAATTTTGTTCATATTTACGTTCTAATATTAATTGATAGAATTTTAGAGTAGGCAAATTCAAACGAGATCAAGTATCGTTCGCTAAACATTATGAATGTAAACATGGCCGTAGATTAAGCATTTAAAACTAAAATAACTCCAATAGTTATACTTAAGAAGACGTCATACTCGCATGTACTGTCTCGGTCTCTCTATGTATGATATAGTAAATTTTTATTAATAATGTAATAAAATATTTTTAGTAGTTAAATAATTGGTAGTAGTATAGCTAGGTTGATTAGGTTCTTTTCTTATATACATTAATTTTACATCATAGAATTCAAATTTAATGCATCCATGACAGTGACGTACTAAACCCCCTTTTTCATTTCATCACGAATTTACAAGTTTTGTTCTACTTGATATTAATTACAGTTATTTAAACAAGTAGTTTTTTTAGTACTTAGAATTATTGCACTTACGATAATAGTTTTTAAA
>NW_021763047.1:0-950 GCF_005508785.2 Acyrthosiphon pisum
TCCATAGTTGGGACTAGGCCTTGTGAAAACAGTAGTTCCCGCATAATGGAACTAAAGCAAAAAAGGAAAAAAATTAGACACTCCGTACTTCCCCAGCTTAGTACTTTCTTAGTTAAGACTCATAAGCTAGAAGACCTACCTATTTGGCGCTTTTAGTTACATTATACTCATATACCTATACATATTATTTGCACATTTTTCTTCACTAAATATAATATGAACAGAATAAAAACTTTTTCATCTTCCTAAACATAGGCTAGATGGGATATGATATGGGTAAGACTTTTTTAAACGGGTATATTGTGATAATAACTAGGTACCTACCTATAACATTAATTAGACAAATAATGACATTTAGGTTTGAAAACCAACTATTCAACAGGAATTTGTTGACAAAATCTATCGTATTAAATGTATGTCACTTGTAAATGAAAAAAAAAAGGACATGTTGTCATGTTGCGACCGTGTTCTTGACCATTAGCCAGAAATCACACATTGCATAGGAGGTAGGTATGGAACACTACAACTGTGCCATATGTGCTTGCAGGAACACATGACCAAAACAATGTTGAGTACACGACCACCTATGTCGCTTTGGTATGATGACACAATCAATTACCAATAGTGTTTTTACCAAAATTGGTATTATAAAACCGATATGTGTGTGGCTATGTGGGTATTGGGTGTGCATCACAGTACCTAGGTACTATTATAGACTCGGTACTATAAACACAAATAGGTATTTACTCGGTGTCGTGCAACCTCCGGTTGTACTGCTGCGAAGGTCTGTCAGCCAGGCCATAGTGTAGCGGCCAGCCGCAGTGCGACGTCAGATCGGACTGAACAGAGATCGATGTTCAATGTGATCCAATATCTTACTACAATACCGAACCAAAATCGTGTTATTGAAATGTAATACGTCGGTCCGCACGCATCGCACCTACGCACGG
>NW_021763047.1:3581-5865 GCF_005508785.2 Acyrthosiphon pisum
TATTATACATGTTTACGCTATGATTTTTCAATAGGAGGTGTGGGAGAGGTGGGGGCTTGTAATTTGTAAATTATTAATTACTCACTGTTGTCTCAAATCACAAGGTAAGGTTTCAAAAATAATGTAGGTGCTTTCTTAGTTTTAAATGATGTGTAACATAAATTAATAATATGCATACCTACACAAAAATATTATTTAAAAAAAAACTTTTTGTTATAAAAGTAATGAGTAGGTAATAAAATACAATTTTATTTTTACTTTGTCGTGTCTAATAATTTCAGACGTTTAGGTGAGGTATTTTAAAATGTTTTACAACTTCAACTTTTGTAAATTATTTTCAGTAATCCAGTATAGTTTTGAAAAGCGTCAGAAAAAACAAAAAAATATAATTAAGGAAAAGCTAAGATTTTTACGCAGAACCAGTTTTATTGAAAATAAATAACCGTATAGATATACGACATTTTGACCGAATTATGTTTATAAATTATAATATATAAATATAAAAATAATAATACGGCAAATGCTGTGGAGGGGCTCCAGTCCATTATCCCCCCCCTGCGTACGCCACTGATTATCTATAGGACTATGTTAATACTAAGTACAAAAAGTATAAATTTTTCATAACGTTCGTATAGAGGCCGCGGCGGTGTATGCGTATAAGTATAATTGTCTATTCCTATACTATTTATATACGTAGCATCAGTGGCGTACCCAGGATTTTCGAATGGGGGGGGGGCTAAACAAAGTAAATCAAAATTTAACATCATCTTAACAAACAATTTTCAATAAAGTCTTATAGCAGTTAATTGTAATATTTCATTATTATATACTTTTTATAACACATACATAATATATTAGTGATATATTTAATTAGTAGGAAGTAGGGACTGATTTATTATAAAAAATATGTTATACGATTATTGCTTATAATAGGTCGTTGTTACTTAAGATAATAGTACGTTCAACGTTGTATTCAACACTGTTTTTAGGAATATAATGGTTGGTACTTTGTATTTTATAATATAAAATGTATTCCATAACACGGCCAATGGGGGGGGCTGAAGCCCTCTAAGCCCCCCCCTGGGTACGCCACTGCGTAGCATGTTTAGACGTTTAGTCTATAATTATAGTATTAGTGTAATTAATAATAAGTTATACTAGGCCTGTGAATAATATAATAGTGATATAGTGATTATATGTGCTATATGCCGATATATGGTATGTTTATTCTCCCAACAATGGATATGCGTTTTATTCAAAAAGTCATATCATCAAATGAATAGAGAAATAAAAGTGAAAAATAAATGGCGAAAACGTTCGTCAGTCGTCACAAGCATTAACTGTAATTAAAGATACAAGTGTCAACTATACGAGGTGACACATCGAAATAATAAATTAATGTCCAAAAGGAAGGCGAGAGAAAAAGAAAATGTTATTGCGATATAGTTTTGAGTTATAAAACCTTCAGGAGAGAGAAAAGATAAATGGTATAGGTACGAAATGGCAAAAAGAGGGAGAAGCCTTTCTCATAATTTATTTACGCTATTTTTGTAAATTGGACAAAAGGTATTGTGTTGGTTTAAGCAAGGATGAACGGATTGGCAAACATTTTGCCTATGATACAGCAGCCTATATTATAATAACCATAGGTCCCAGCAGCTAGTGCCTATAGTGTGGTCATAGGTAACTGGATGTTATACTGCTAAGGGTATTGAATAGTTTTGGCCTTTTGGGGAGTTGGTAAGCTGGGTAGGCCAGGCAGCAACACCCGTACAACGCGATCCATCACGTCGGAGTCGATTCTCCGCGGGGCACAGCTAGTGGTCTGAAATGTAATTTTAACTTGCCGAAATCGAATTTGACTACAATTATAATTGGAGCTTATATATATATATTGACAATATATAATATTGGGGACAACCTATATAAGACAATTAGTAAACTGTTTGTAGATAAAAATGGTCATTAACACAATCAACGTCTGATATTGAGTGAATAGTCCATAAAATATAATCTGAAATTTGCATAGACATATTAATATAAATATAGATTTATTAATATGTCTATGGAAATTTGTTACCACGCGCGTTATTATGTGTTACTCAGCTTTTGACGATCATTGTGAACACAACTGTGCAGTTTCAAGAGTTTTTTTTTTCAATATATACAATGGATCATCTAAGTGAAGGTAAGTAGTTAAAATTAGCTAGCATATAGATTCAGAACTTTTAAATTTTAACAATAAATTTCAAAATTGTTGATTATACTAGTTTTATTTTAAACA
>NW_021763048.1:0-980 GCF_005508785.2 Acyrthosiphon pisum
TTATAAAAAAAAATTGTGACTAACGATTTTGGATTTTTTTTTATCACTGTGAGAACAACTTATAAGAAACCTTGTATTAAATTTTCAAAGTTTTCTATCCAACCAAAAATTTTTTATCGTTATTTAAAAAAAAAATACTTAGAAAAATTGAAAATTTCATTTGTCTATAAATAGCTCAAAAAAAGTCGAAACACTTTGAAAATTTAACCCTGTATAGACAACGCTAATATAAACATCTGTTGCAAATTTCAAGTGCTTACAATAATTATTTTTTGAGTTACAGTAAAATTAAGTTTTCGTTTTTGTCAAAAATTGGTTTTGCGTAAAAATTCGCGTTTTTCCGTTATTTTTTTAAGGTTTTTCCTGCCGCTTTTGAAAAGTATTGGGAAATTTTCACTTTTGACCCCCCAAAGTACCAACTAGATTCACTTTCCTTTCAGAAAAGGTACAACTTTTGAAAATCGAAGCATTTTTACTGCTCCAAAAGTTGTCGTCAGACACAAAAAAAAAAAAAAAAAAAAAAAACACACATCATTGTAAAATCAATACATTCATCACTTCGTTCAGAATCTAAAAAATGTATATCGAAAAATGTTTGATAGCGTGATGATAATATATGCATTATGCATGCAATTTTTTGCAAACTTAGCGTGCGATCCGAAAATTCAAATATTATATTAAAATCATATAAAATGTAAAGTTTAGGATAATATTAAATATTAAATAGGTATAAATATTGAAACACTAAACTGGTTTTTGTTTCATATTGTTTAATTTTTCAGATTTAGCTGGGACTGCATCCCCTCATCAGAATTTTGACTCTTGTTGTGCCTCAGTGTATATCTCAATGTCTGTGTATACGTTTTACCTACATTATGTTGTACATTTTGCCGCCTGTAATATCAACAGATTATGGATGGGGTGCGGGGTCAACATTTTTTTCTCGCTCATAAGCTTGAAAATATAATATGTTATAAATG
>NW_021763049.1:0-509 GCF_005508785.2 Acyrthosiphon pisum
TTTTTTATGTTGTTTCGATCATCTTCTACAGCCCAATTGAGTTTGAATTTTGGTATCAAACAGGCAGCCACATATTTGACTCCATATATCTTGTGAATCTAATAATAAAAAAATGTTCATAACATTATTTGAGTTTAATAAGGAATAAAACAAAATATAACCGATTATGATATTTATAATCTTTACAGTTAATTTGTTTTTTTTATTTTTATCATGTTTAACATATTCAGTATTTTAGTTTTATATAAAATTTATATTTTATACAACAATACATAATCTATTTTTGATCAGATGATTATTTTTTTTAATAATTAAGTTATACATATTTTATTTAGATATTAAATAACTAATTTAAGATTTAATTTCTTAAAAATCATTTGGCCAACATACAAATTATATTTTTATTAGAAATAATTCATCAATTCAATCAGAAATATTACCTTTTATTTAATCCTCTTTTAAGTGCAATAATTAATGGTCTACAGAAAACTATATTCTTCATATCGTTC
>NW_021763050.1:0-3730 GCF_005508785.2 Acyrthosiphon pisum
TTGACCCACACGGCAAAAGATAATTTTAGCAGTCAAATATATATATATATATTTTTTTTAATCAATAATAAATTTATCTTTACAATATTCTGATTCTAAAGAATCAATAGTTCTAAATTTATTTATTAATACTAAACATTCGTTTTATAGAGCTGTTTGTGTAAAACGTCTACATTATTTGATTGATTTACTTCATTACTTTCATACATTTTTATTCATAAAGTTATTATATTATCCTCAATATCATAATGACAGATACCTACATTTTTGTTATTATTTTTTTTTTTGTATGCTATACTATGTTGTCAAAAGATTAAGTGTCTTAATGGTTTTTGAATTTTTTGAAGAACGATGATACTTCAATTAGGTACACTAGTTAAATAACCGAAATTAGCGGAATATCTAAACGGAATAATACTCTGTCTTTAGCTTCCCTTATTTCAATATATCATACTAATATACTATACTATCAACACTTGTACGTAGGTTCTATCGAAATAATAATCGTTTAGAATTTTGGTGAAAATTACAAACGCAGTTTAAAATTTTCGGTATAAATTATTTATAGGTATTGTATATATTTAGGGTCAATTTTCATGTAAATTACACCCATAATATTGCCTAAATCCCGGTAAAGCACGATTGAGCATAGACCTTTTTAGCAACACGATTGAGCCTAGAATATTTTATGCGATGTTGCCAAATTCACGTTGCCGAAATTTTGTAATTTATTATTTTCACGTATTAATACACCAATTATTATGATATCTGACGCGAACCGTGAGCCGAACCCCTCAGCTTTATCGACAATGTTATCGATTAATAAATTAGTTCTGGACTACTATTGAGACTATTATTGACTTAAAAATATTTTGATTTTATTATTTTCTTAAGACATTATTATTATTATTATTATTATTTCATTATTAGCAAAAAGATCTATATACTGTATTATAATGTGACTACTATTGAAACTATTATTGATTTATAAATATTTTGCATAATGTGACTAGGTACCTATATTACATATTGACTCTGAAAACATGAAATTATTTTGCCATGTTATATTTTGAATTATTATAATTATTTAAATAAATATTTTTGTATAATACAGTTCAAAATTGAAAATGGTAACGTTGCAGAGTTTTTTATGCTCAATCGTGTTGGTTTTCTTTTGTATTTAAATTTCCTTTGATACGCCGACAATTTTAGCTCAATCGTGTCGCAAAAAAGGTGTTTTATGCTCAATCGTGTCTCAGCCCTAAATCCGACCCTTATGGTTCGCTTTCAATAGCCTTAAAATCAATAAATCGTAGTGTAATATACTTTATATTAACAAAAACAGTATAATTATAGTATAACTATCTCATTTTAAGCTATTATAATCCTATATACTTATAATAAAATATAGGTACATTTAAATCATAATTTTATAAAATGTTAAAAAAAAACTAAAAACCAATTTCCAATTTGTACTGTTTGTTCACACTCCACCGATCAGCCACTTGCATTATTACGGAGCCCCAAAGTTTCAATTTGCCAACTTACCCACTAGGTGAGCACAGCCGCTTTTGTAGATTTTAAGATTCGACTTGAAGCAATGCAATTCCGAGCGTGGTTACCTCCATTGGGTGTCCGTTTTGAGACGTCATTATAACTGACTGCTGTTTCACATTATTATATTATTACATACGGTGGTCAGTGTCCGAAAAAATTGTCGTGTGTTTTTCACCAGAATTGTAAAGTGTTAGTAGATTACATTTATCTATTATAAATGTATATTATAACGTAATATGTAGTTACATCCGTTTGTTCTTAGTTTACCATACGATGGTTCGAAAATAAGATTATTATGATAGGTACCTAGTGTAATATTATATGAACGGTTTTTTGATTTTAAGTACTACTGTTTGGGGTTATGTTTACGAAATATTTAGATAAATAACAAGAAGAATTAAAAGATGTATGAACACTTTTGTATACAAATTTACAAGTGGCTCAATTTTATATAATATCAGTATATTGTACGTATTATACTACTTATGACTGTCACATTATCAAGAAATGTGTTCAAAAACATGTTTTCGTATTTCATCAAAACATTTAGATCAATACTTATATATTTTCAATTTAGCAAAAAAATAACTTTATCAGTGTTTTAGAAAATGAAAACCATTCATTATTCGATTGCAAATAAAATCAAATGTACATACAAGTACCTAATCCTTTGACAGAACAGAGATAAAATTTAACTATTTCAGACGTATGGAAAAAAACAATATTGTATATTGACCTACGTACAATCTTTAACTGACAACTAATGAAATACAGAAATTAATTTCGTCAGACTTACGTAGCTATTGTAGTATTTTGCAAGATTTATTTTTAATATAATATATATATTAAAATGTTAAAGGAACAAAACCAACTACTATATATTAATCAGACTGATACATTAAAATAGTACCAACTAAAAATATGTAGGTACTTCTATTATGTAGGTATTCGAATGTTTTGAGATAAGTGCATTCATAAAATATATAACACACGCAAAAAACCTTGGGATCGGTCGATCGATGTATTTTTCTTTCTATAAAACTTTAGATAATTATATGTAAGAGGATTATCACACTGCACCATTTGTGATAGGTTGTCTTTCAAACGTACAACATAATGGAAAATTTGCTTTCAACCGAATCCACTTTGTATTGTTACCCAGATTAACATTAACATTGAAATTATCAAATTTAAAAAACAAGAACATTATCTGATTATAACGTTATATTTGACAAAAAAAACGGTTGAAATTTGAAAACGTAACTATAACGGAATACGATAAATTAAAAAATTAAAAACCACAAAACAAAACATAACGATTAACAAAATATATAATATATCATTAAATAAAACATAATGCAAAACGTAATTGAAAGAATATCATCAAAAAAGAAAATAAAGCAAAACGAAATAATTTATAAGTTATAATATTGATGTCGTAGAAATATTTATTTCATGCGATTTATTATTTATTCGATATCTGGGCTATTCCCAGCATTAGTTATTATTTTTAAATTTAATATTTATTAATTGTTAGTAAAATAACATTTCAATTCTAAATGACGATAAATACAAAAATTGTGTAAAGTTTTAATTGTAAATAACATAAAACAAATTAATTTTTAATTATGAGCCCTGGACGAAAGACATTCACGCAAAATATTTTATTTTTTGTTTTTGTGTAATATTAGAGTAAAGTCACTCCATAAGAGTAAAGCAAACGGACACTCGATTTGTATACCATTATGATTAGGAATTCTAGTATTTATTAACCCGAAAATATGTATATGCACTCATATGCACTAAGAAACAACAAGTACGCACTTAAAATATGTTATAAAAAATGTATAATTTATTATTATTGGAAGGATTGTGGCTCAAAAATATGTCGTAGGAACACGCACTCGACGGTCACTGCCGCCGTCGCCTCTGTCGATATAGGTACTCGAGCGTCGTAAAAAACACGTTGGTCCACGTGTTAGTTACCAGCAATAATAATATATCCCTATCATTATTATTACGCTGAAGAACAACTATAGCCATCATGTAGTTCTGACCATCCGTAGATTACGTGGCAGGACATTCCGGACGAGAATTTCGGGGCTTAAATAAAAAACGAGACGCTACCGTAGTCACTGATTATCCGATGTCGGCGGGTAACGTCTGCACCTAA
>NW_021763051.1:0-1344 GCF_005508785.2 Acyrthosiphon pisum
AATATAAATATATTAATTAATATGAACGTTTTCGTCGACGCACGGCGACGACGCGGACAAAAATAGTAAACAATTCATTACCACAATCCACAGTGATAATTCTGCCATTTGCCATTTGAAAGCGCGGCCAACGAAGCGGAATAACCACTAATCAGTATAGTAAATCATATTTTTAGTTAAAGGTAAGATTATGAATAGGTAGATTTGTATAAGTATACAAAATAACTAATAAGTATACTGGTATTTGGTATGCTGCTGTCAGTATGTACCTACTATAATTATTAAGATTTTAAGTGAAAGTGTGAAAATATAAAGGAATTTTTTGATGCGGTGTTTCATTAAAATGTCTGATACCTACACAATAACTTATACGATTATCAATCAACGTACGATGTATTATATTTGCTTATTAAAAATTATGTTAATATTTTTTAATATTATATATTATACTATTTACCAAGATCGTTCTACATTTGTTTATGTTTAAAAAAAAGATTTGATTTGTCTTTTTTTCCTTATTTATTGTATAAATTGTTTAATTCAATTACCTTTTTTATTGGCCTATTGTGTGTCTATTGTAGTATTGTGTAAGCTATATTATAATTGAGGCGCATAGACAGCTAGTGTTTTTATACAGGACAGGTACATAATTGAAGTATTGATTATTTTTCAATATTTTTTTATTTTGTTGTAATTAAAAAACGAGTGACTGTAGAAACTTGAAAATTTCACTGAATATTAGCATTTTCTATACACGACAAAATTTTGAAAATAATTTGACTCTTTTTGAGCTGTTTACGGACATTGTAAGTTTTCAGTTTTTTTAGTTTTTTTTTCTATAAATATCAATTAAGTTTTATCTATTGGGCCAAAAAGTGTAAAAAAATTAATACAAGGCTCCTGATACATTATTTCAATTGCAGTTGAAAAATATTAAAAATACATAGGCACAATTATTTTTTATGAGCATTTGAAGTTGATATTTTGACAAAATTTATCAAATTTAAAATTGAATAATTATTTTGTAGTTAAAAATGTATAAAATGTTCAACTTTTATATCTAAGGATTGAAAATTTAAAACAAGATTCCACGTAAATATTTAATTCTGTTACCAAAAATTGTAAGAAATACATAAGCACAGTTTTTTTTTATAATAATTTTAAGTTCAAATTTGGACGAAATTACATATTAAAAAACCTGGAATAACTATTTTAGTTATTTTATTGTGATTGTTTAATATTATTTGTGGGTACTTGAAACTTCTAAAGTATACTATTATATATCTATGACAGTACCACGGTTTGTTGTTGATGTATAACGCGTTACCTATTGGATATTGTGAT
>NW_021763052.1:0-820 GCF_005508785.2 Acyrthosiphon pisum
TCTGCTTTAAAAAATTTTAAATTATGTATTTTTTTTCACCTGTAGACTCAAATAGGTATCCTGAATATTTTCAAAATTAAACATGAAATTATCTCATATTTATCTAGATAAAAATGTACTAATTTTTATCTTTATCTAGATAAAAATTATTACAGTCATCTTTATCTTTATCTAGATAAATTATTAGTTATCTATTCTCAACACTGTCGATGAATACCAACACTTGGCCGAACTATAGAAGTATTCAAGTATAGACTATACTCGTAGATGGGGTCACTGGTGGAATAATTTGGTACAAATTTTTGGTGTTTCCGATGTTTTTACGATACCTAGTGGATAATGGATATCTAACTCTCTCAATAAAATCCGTTATTTGATACTCTGATGGAAGGTGTCAACATTTTTTTCAAAAAATTGTTCAACAAAATATTATTAACTTAAAATACTCTAAAAAAGGCTAAAATTCTAAATTTAACATAAATAACATAATTAAACAGGTATCTGATATAAATAATTGAATACCTAGACCAGTGGTTTTCAACCTGTGCGTCGCGGCTCCCAGGGGCGTCGTCGGTTACTATCAAATGAGCCGCGTTCGAAAACTAAAAAAAAATTGTAATAATTTATAGTTTTTGTTATCTACTTTTCGCTGCCGTGTAAGTCTGCACGCCCTATTTATGTTGTACGCACTTGGGTATGTGAGAGATAGATCGGCCGATCGACAGATTTCGTCATTGAATAAAGTTGGATCGAATAATGTAAATTAATTGTTTCTTTTAAATTTGCGTATGGGTGCCGTATATTTGATTTTAAAATCAAA
>NW_021763053.1:0-925 GCF_005508785.2 Acyrthosiphon pisum
ATATAAGATTATCTACCTTTATCAAACAAAAAATATCTATAAGAAAGTCAAATTAAATTTTTATGATCGTTTGAAATTCAAATTTTTACAACACTGGATATTCACTCGATTTATCATGTAGCGATTTCCTTATTTTGTTTGAATTCAAAAACGAATAACTGCAGATACATGAAAATTTTACTGAATGTTTATATTATCATTTCCTATACACCATACAATTTTGAAAATATTTTGACTCTTTTTGAGCTGTTTACGTACATTTTCAGTTTAAAATTTTTTTAGTTTTTTTTTCTATAAATATCAATAAAGTTTTATATGTTGGGCCAAAAAGTGTATAAATTTAATACAAAGTTCCTGATATATTGTTACAATATCAGTTGAAAAATATTAAAAATACATAGGCACAATTTTTTTTTATAAGCATTTAAAGATCGAATTTCGACAACATTTATCAAATTTTAATTTGAAAAATTATTTTGTAGTTAAAAATATATAAAATGTTCAATTTTTGTATTTAAGAATTGAAAATTTAAAACAAGATTCCACGTAAGTAATTAATTCTGTTACTAAAAAATCTAAAATATACATTTACACAGTTTATTTTTATAGTCATTTTAAGTACAAATTTGGACGAAATTACATATTAAAAACCTAGGATTACTATTTTAGTTATTTTGTTGTGATTGTATAATATTATTCGTGGGTACTTGAAACTTCTAAAGTATACTATTATATATCTATGATAGTACCACGGTTTTTTGTTGATGTATAACGCGTTATAAGTACCTAATAGATATTATGATATGATTAATTTGGAATTTATTATAGGTACCTATTATAGGTCAATTTTTTTTTAATACCATAGATTAGTATATATATGTCTAACACATAGACTGATATGGCGTCTCCGCTCAGAATCGTTTTC
>NW_021763054.1:0-850 GCF_005508785.2 Acyrthosiphon pisum
CCCCCAATTTTAATGTTTAAAACGTTGGGACTTTATTGCTCCGGAACTAGTTTATTAACTAATTAATCGATAACATTGTCGATAAAGCTGGGCTTAGCTCAAGGCTCGCGTCTGACATCATAATAATTGGTGTAATAATACGTAAAAATAAGAAATTACAAAATTTCAGCCACGTGAATGTGGCAACATCGCATAAAATATTCAATGGTCAATCGTGTTGCTAGAAAGGCATATGCTTAATCGTTTTATGCTCAATCGGGATTTCTATACACTAAAATAACTTAATTACGAATGTTTTGTATGTTTTACAACGGAGGCGACATCCTTTGCAGACCACCACACTATTCCGGTTGCACCACTGTCACTGTACATACCTATATATTAGAATTGAAATATTATTACTTATTACACATCGATACTATAAGTTCAGTTTCAATTAGTACAAGTACCTATTGCAATGTTTATTGTTGTGTATTTCAATGGATATTCAACACTAATATTATTTAGAATCAAATGTACAACTTATTTCTGCATGTTTGTCGTGTGTGGTATTATTTTCCTCATCGGACAATACATTTATAAATGAAAAACACAATTTCGTTACACAATCGGGGGTCAACGCCGAACGTGTTCATTTCCTCGGATTATGGCGATGTACTGGCAAATAAATTACTAACACGTCGGAATTCACAGCTTTTTTTATTCCACCAAAACGAGTTCGATTCAATTAAAGTGCTCCTAAGTCGTCGATGGTTAATACAGCAAGACACGACGACGGCCAAATAAAACTGTCAGCACCCGAGACCACTCCTCAGTTCCCGTAGGCCGTATTCTATAGTAGGATTAATAA
>NW_021763055.1:0-2993 GCF_005508785.2 Acyrthosiphon pisum
CCATATAATTTTATGCTTCAATTATTTAATACACATGATTAATCACTTTCTGATTCATAAAGAATTGATGCACTTTCGTATACCCACAACCATCTTTTAGGTGAGTGGATCTAATTAAAACGCAATTACCGCAATAGGTAAAACTGAATATTATTAGATGCTATAGGTGTATAGATACGATAAAACACATCCGCAACAACATATTATTTCATTTTATTATGATTTGCTCCATAAATATATCACACTATACTATTATTATAGTTGATTTATACAAACTAACTAAAAACAGCATCCAATGTTGAGAGTAAAATATAACATTTTGTATATTGTGATATATGTGAAATTATTGAACACGTGCTGTCCCAATAATTACTTCATAAAGTTCTGAGCAGCCGGATTTAGATAAATGTTTGAAATTAAGTAGTATTTTCACTCTTAGATTTAAGACAGTGTAATGTTAGCCGTTTATTATATTAGAAGAAAGAAGAAACGCTAAGTATTTACTTTCACTTGACATTTTCCATAGTAATGTACCTACTTACTCATGTTTAATAAATGTATGTATTTATATGTGTCCGGTTTCTGTTGCCAATTCAACACAACAACAAAGTTAAAAATTGCAAATTATTAGTCACGATAACCATACCTAACCATAATGATTTACTGTTGAGCTCTCTAATCATATTATTTTAATAATCTGGAAAATACAAATTTCAACCAGAATGGTTAATATAATATTTTAAAATTTAAATATAATATTTTAGCCAATGGGTGACTTTGAGAAATATTACTAACTAAAATAAAAATAATGACTTTCACAATAAATTAAAAAATAATTAGACTGCAGGCATGTCAGTGCATTTGATTAATGCGTTACGTAAAAATACTAAATTACTGAATATCGATATTTTTGCATTTAAATCACTACTATCTTTAAAACATCATGTGTCTCTTACTTTACGTTAACATGTTGTAACTTACTACTAATTATTCAATTTGTACATTTCTATCACTATGAATTATTTTAACTATTTTTTTCTTTCATTTTCATACTACTGCGTGTAACTGTGTTAATTTCCATTACAATTACCGTTTTGTATAATATTGACCCGTTTAAATAAATATGACACATCAAACGCACAATAAACAAAGAAATCGATTATTCGAATTACTTTCATAAAATTCGAACGACACGATCGAGATATAAGAGCACTTACGCAAATATTAAGCATCCACTAGGTACGTTTTTGTAATACCCAATAACACCGACGATTGGAAGAATGATAATAAACGAAAATTGTACATTGATAATAACTCAATAGAATAGATGACGGATACACCCTGCCGTATAATATCGACAGTACTCTGGAGATTTAACCTGCATTATCGTGACATTTACTGTTGAGCTTTATATAATTCAGGGCTTGAAACCGTTTTCAAAACCGATTTCATAAATCGTTATAAAACGTTTTAAAACCGAAATCGAAATCGTAATCAAAAACGAAACCGAAAAAAATTGGATACCGGTATTAAATTCAAAATCGAAACCGTAAAAAATTGGAAACCGTTATTTTTTTAACTGACGTGTTTTTAAATACGTAAATTCCATTAATATGCATAGTTAATAATCATAATAAAATTGAGATCATAATTAATTTTGTTGATAAACATTTCATTATTCGCAAAATTATTATTGCTTTATAAATAGTAATGACATAAATTTAAAATTACTAGCAAATACTATATATGACAATTTACAATACGGAACAAAGAATGATAATTGTATAGACGACATAGCCCCCTGAAAATACTTTAGAAACCGGTATACAAAACCGAAACCAAAACAGAAATTTCTTAATACCGGTATTGCTAAGTTGAAACCGAAACCGAAATTTCTTAATACCGGTTTTGTTAAGTTGAAACCGAAATCGTAAAATTTCAAAACCCGGTAAACAAAATCGAAACCGAAACCGAAATTTCCTAATACCGGTATTGAAAAATTGAAACCGAAATAGAAAAATTTAAAAACCGTTTTACAAAATCGAAACCGAAACCGAAATTATTTCAATCGGTTTCAAGCCCTGTTATATATCCATCAGATGATCTTATTTTATTAATCTGGACAATTTCAACCAAAATATATTTTAGCCAACGTTGAAAAAGATTATCAACTAAAATACGATAATGACGTTTACAATAAATTAAAAAAATATATCAATAGACTGCGGGCTTGTTGGTACATAATACTTTTTACACTTTTTATCCAACCCACAAGAAACGAAGAAATCGAATTACTTTCATAAAAATCGAACGCCACAATTGTGATATAAAAACATTTACGCAAATATTAAACATCCACTACCTACGTTTTTTGCGATAGCCATTAAAATAACACCGATGATTGGAATAATAGTAATAATAATAATAATAAACGAAAATTGTACATTAATAACGACTCAATCAAATTGATGACTGATACACCACGCCGTATAATATCGACAGTACTCAGGAGGTCCATCAATCACACACGGCGATGTGTAACACGTGCCTTATATAAAAAAACTATATTATACATACCATGTGACTAGTGGAAACTTATTTATTTGGCTTAATGTGCATTATACAACGTGTATGGTGTCTGAGTAACTGGGCGTGTAAACACGTTGGCTTTTTTCCGCTTATATATTTTCTCTCTCGCTTGTCATCAACAGCTGATATTATATTAAAATGTATTGAATCTTAAATAACTACAAAACCCACTCGTGTGTAATTCAATTTATCATCACGATGAATAATGGTAATATTATAATATTATGGCCATGTCGCCATTCGATGGACGACCGGATACGCTGTTATAGTTTTCTATTAACCTAATAATTATTGGCCAAAGGTTTTTCGTTCTATCCAATTATACCTATAACGCTATAAAAATTATAATTATTATGGCTTTTTTTATTGATGGAAACCATTGTAAACTCACGAAACAACTAATG
>NW_021763056.1:0-801 GCF_005508785.2 Acyrthosiphon pisum
ACTATTTTTATTTTACATTTGTAAATAATAATTTTAAAATTTTGTTTGTAAATATAAGGAATAATATTTACTTGAAATAGGTAATTTGTAATAATAATTTGTTTATAAAAATAAAAACAATCAATTGGCTAGGTACCTAATTTCTTTATAATTTTTGAAAAATACTTTTACATCAAATAAAAGTCAAAACAATAATTTTGACTGAATTAAAATGCGGTAGACCACTACAACTTTTACAAAGAAAAATGTTTAGGATATGTTTAAGTAAAACTACTTTAATTGGTTCAACTAAAAAAAACTTTAAGTTATTAGATGTGTTACCATTTGAGTCTGTTTATAAAAAAATAACTATTGTATATATAATTAAAAACTTTATATCCTTTCTGGATATGAAAAGGATTATTAAAAGAAAAATCGGTCATTTGATGTCAGAATGGAGTATTCTAGAAAAACGTTTGGTCAAAAATTCATAGATTATCTAGGTCCAAAAAACTACAACTCAATGCCAGTAAATATAAAAAGGGCCATATTCTATACAGAAGGGAATCGTATTAGGTACTATAGAAATGAATACAAAATTCAGATTTGGTTATTTTTAATACTTGAATAAATAATAAGAAATTATATTTAAGTGTTGTAATTTAATATTATTAGTTATAACTTATAATTAGTATTCTAATTGTATAGATTGATTATTCAATTCTTATACGTTTTTCTTATTTATAATTAAATTGTTCATATTATCCACACGCATGTGCTTAAAGGTGGTAGATATTTTTTTTTGATTTAAAAAAAAAAAAA
>NW_021763057.1:0-814 GCF_005508785.2 Acyrthosiphon pisum
GTGCGCGGGTGACTTACCGCCGCGCACCGTCCGTGCTCTTTCTCGCATCCTCCCCTCCATTCCGTCGCCGTCATCCTGTCCGTCGTCTTCGCCCAGGGGGGCAAGCTTCGGACGTCTCATCATCGGCAGAAGCAGCACAGCCCGCGGAAAAAGCGTTTAACGCTCCTCCACCTCGTACGAGGCGGGTCGCAGATTGCGGGTGCTTCCGCCGCCGGGTCTAACCAACCGACAAGCTCGCCAAAATGATTTAATACAGCCTCTCCCCTGGCCGGCTCGATTTTTTCCTCCGACTCGTCTTCTGGACATAAAACGGAATTCTCTTCTACTTTCACTTCCGAATGTTTCGAATTTTTGTCTTCTCGTACCGTGTCGTCGTTGCTGAGCGGTACTGCAAGAGGCAGCGCGTCGCCGCTCGGCACTCCATCACAGTACGAGGAGACAGGACTCTCGATGTCTTCGGCCAACTCCTCTCCATCTGCGCCTCCAAGAGTCGGATTTCACCCTTCAGGCTCCGACTCCGGGGTCTGAACGTCACCACATGCTGTAGTGGGGACCGTATCAATGGCAGATAAAAGAGGAGCGGCTAATCGCACGAGACATTCATCGGTTTCGTCGGCGTAGGTTCCTTCCATTTTGTTGACCATAATTTCTTCTAACATTTCCAGTAATATTATGTTTACAGCGGCGCGGTCAATGTTATTATAATTTGTTGCCATAAATTATTTTTTGAACGAAGATAGTATGTGTGTGTACGTCAGGTTTAAATCGAGAATTGGTAATGAGCTAAATTAAAATCTTCCAACACAGAAACCGA
>NW_021763058.1:0-1107 GCF_005508785.2 Acyrthosiphon pisum
TTTTTTTATCTAAATTTGATAAACAAATTTACAATTATTTTTTTTAATTTCCAAAGTTGATTATTTTTTTTTTTATTATACTCAGTCACTATCGATTAGCTGTCCGGTCAAGTCGTGTTTCGTTCATCAATTCTCTCATCATCTCATTAAATTGTTTTTTCCAAGTTATTCTTTAATTTTTTTAAAAATGAATTTCCAAAAATGCACAAATGATATCCAGTCATTGGTCGACCAAATACGATTCAATTCAACACCGGCGTATCCAGAATTCTCTACATTTGTATCTAGGTTACGAACTTTTAAGTCGTTTCCATCGAACACCGGTCAAAATAAGTACAAATTAGCCGAATGTGGATTTTATTATATCAATCTCGACGATGCAGTTCAATGTCATTGGTGTGGAATAATTCTGCATAGTTTTGAAATCGACGATAATTGTTTCATAGAACATACTCGCTTCTCACCAAAATGTTTATATGTATTATTAATGAAAGGAAATCAGTTTGTGCAAAAAGTATTAAGTAAATATTGTAAAATCGAAGTTATTTGTAATTGTGAAACTGGTTCGTACGACACCATTTGTTAAATCATGTTTTTATATAAATATATACAGGGTGATTGATTAAGCGTAAAACACTCATTATCTCAAAAAGTATTCACTTTTTTAAAATTTTTTTTTTTTTCAAAATTTTAGATCTATGCTGCTCTAGAATTATATAATTTTTTTATATTTTTCACCCTTATATTTATTAGGTAAACCACCATCAACTTTTGATTTTCAAATGGCAACCCATACTAAAAATTTCATAATTTAGTAAGGCTTTTTTTCTCATGAATTATCACGTTTAAATTTTCATTTTTCGTTTATCCGTTGACGAGATACAACTCCTCAAAGTTGGGGTGTTTTGAGAGGTGTGTGTGTGTAAATGCGTTATACCTAGTCAGTACTGCAGACCGCAGTAATTGGGATTCTTGTGTATCCAGCGTAAAAAATAATAAACTATTCAAATCAATTCAGTAGTACAATAGTTAAGCCTAAGTTGTGCCCCAAAATACCCCACTATGTTGCACAGTTCTCCCCCACGCTAATAGCGCCACTGGGTCATG
>NW_021763058.1:3544-5457 GCF_005508785.2 Acyrthosiphon pisum
TAATTCTCGTTAATCTTATGTCTGTTTAGTAGCATTTCTATATCTGAACATTATATCAAAACCAAATTAATCGTAAACAAAAATTAGATTGACTAACACTTAAAAACTAATTTTGTCAACTCTAAAAAAAAACCCAATAATAGCTATTATATTATTAGTTTTATAATATGAAATGTTTTTAATTTTATAATTATTAAAGGACAATTATTATAGTTTTTAATTTTTTTTCTGAAATTCTCATTAGGGTTGAAGACCCCAGTCTTAAAACGTATATGACAAGTGTGATATTCATATTCTAACAATTTCAAATCATTAACTTGATTATTAAATGGATTCTTTTTTATTAAAACCTTGTAATTAAGTGAACATTATACATTATGAGATAGTCAGGGAAATACAACATGTTTACCCACTACCCAGGATTTTGTAGGTACAAATATCTACACATATTCAAGCCACAAAAAAATTATAGGATACCCTTATTTTTCTGTTAAGATTATTGTAATAGGTAGGTATTTATTAAATTTCTATATTATTAAAGATCTTTAAAAATCCTTAATACTCAATACATGAAATTCCTAATTAACTAAATCTAAAAAATTAATATTAGGTAGGCTAATTACAACCAAGATTTTTTTTTTTATGAGCTATAATTTACCATTAACACTTTTTTTTTTTGTTTTGATAAAATCAAACATTTGATTTATGTTTTTTTATATTTGAGATGAACTGGATACTATTATAAATCTTCTGATGGTTGTATTTACACATAAATTTGCATACTCTAGGTATAACTATGCTTATTGTTTAATGATTTTAGGACAAACTTGAAAACAATTCCAACATCCCCAAAAATACTTCAATGCTGACAACCGTTTAGCTTAGATTATCCTACCTCATATGTATGTAGCGGGGTCGTGGGGATTACACGTGTGTATGGATATGTGACAGTAATGGTCCAATCACTTATAATATGACAATAAGTTATTGTAGCGAGTAGGTACAATGGTTATCGCTATTATACTTTGGGTTCGACCGATATCGAGTTTATTACTTTTAGCTTCTGGTCTTTATAATTGATAAGTATTATTATGAGAAGTGCAGCATTGCCGCAATCACTTTTAGTGGGGCGCGCGGTGGACACCCTGCTAAATGGACATTTTACAATACATTTAGGGGCACAACCAGGGGGTGTGAACTTATAGCTATAATATTCATGCCTCTTGATATAACTCAAAAGAGATCCTACTGCTTCGCTAGTATCGAATTTCATGGAACAAAAGATATGATTACTCGCTTTATCCATGGTAAAAAAAAATAGAAAACTACCAACGGCATTGACCATAACAATAAAGATATATATAACTAGGTTCTTGTATAAATATTTAATATTTAAATCGTTGACTGTTTTGACTTTTGAGTATTTTACTACCCGTGTAACTCGTTCGATTAATTATTTACAGTGCTTGGCATAATGCCGTCCAACAAATGTTCTGTGTTAGGCTGTAATAGTAGTACAAATGTTAAAAAACATGTGATTCCGTTTGATTTTAAGATGTGGATTTTAAGAACTGGAAATGAGAAGTTGGTGAATCTTTCAAAGCCTTATATTAGAAAAACGTATTTGGTTTGTACTGAACATTTTAGTTGTACTAGCTACAGCCCTGGTACTTCACGATTGAAGAAACATTCATTACCGAGTTTAAATTTACCAAGTATTTATTAATCATCAGTCATCGTAATTTGTGGTTATTTATGTGCAGAGATTTAATCTCACGTTGAACTGGTTAATAAACTATTTCTATGCTTGTGAATTATGTATGTTTATATATCAATATTATTTGTGTGTTTATGCTGATTTTCATTTCTCATATTCAATCTGCTTGTGATTTTTCAATTGAAGGTAGGTAATG
>NW_021763059.1:0-968 GCF_005508785.2 Acyrthosiphon pisum
ATACAGTGACTTCTTTTGGTATTGTACGTTGAACTATACGTCTAGGCTTTTTAGGAATTGGTTGGTAATATGAAGGCATAGCAGGAAATACAGTCGGAACAGCATCTGGTTTTAAATGTTTTTTGTACGTACCAGGTCTATCTAAAATGTCACTACATAAAAAATGTTCACTACAAATTTTGGAATATTGTGAAGGAGTAAATTGTTTTATTTTCATTGCCTGTAACCACTGTTTTAATAGCTCAGGATTGCCCAAAGGAAACCTGTAAAATAAATATTTAATAATTAATAAAAAATATTAAATAATTAAAAAATAACAAAATCACACAATTTTTCTATTAATCACTCCTTATTTATTAGTACAATTATTAATATAATATATCATTACTAACTCACTCAAAAAATGACAACCCGCCATCAGGTTTACGCCTATTACTACAGCCATAAGCTGCACAGGCAACTGGCATGATTGAAATCGAAACTAAATTATTTTGTTTTCACTTTTCACTAGTATACAAAGATTTTAAATTATTTATTACTTAAATTTAAAGTCAGTCTCTGACTTTAATGTACGATTATCACTACAATGTCATGCAGAAACATTATGGAGACAAAATTAAATTAATGTACACTGACACAGGTAAATGCCTCCAGGGGTGTACTAAGCAATTAGTACTACGGGTTTGGCGTACCCGGGGCCCCGAGCCCCACGCTGACTTTAATTAGTTGGTGTGGACTGGCCCTCCAGGTTGGGGGTTGAGCGTAGGGCTGACAACTCTACCTCTTAAAAAAAAACTGATGTTAAGAAACAACAACATATAAAGCCTCGGATTAAAGATTTAACGGACATCAACATTGGAACCTGGAACGTGCGATCTTTGTATAGGCCTGCAGCTTTGACACATCTCTATCGTGTCTTGAGCGATATGGGATGGATATTACCGCGATTCAAGAAGTGAGATGGACAA
>NW_021763060.1:0-796 GCF_005508785.2 Acyrthosiphon pisum
TATACGAACGACTTATGAGAATTAAAGAATAATATTTTATATTATTCCTTATTCACAGTATATGAATATACTATATAGTATATTATAGTATGTCTAGAATCTAGATATTAAAGATTAGTGCCATGCGGGTAATTATTATTTAGAAAAGGAAAACATATATTATCCAAACCCAATATCCCATATTATTATATGTTTGTAAGCTGTCATTTAATTAAAATTTGTTGCTTGTATATTTTATGTTCATTCATGGAAATGATAAGAATAATTTTGCTTGGAGTGAGAGAAGAGAGTATATCATTCTTACTAATAACTAATAAGTAATAATAATTAAAATTAATTTTATAAATGATTGTATTTAGACAAGTAGTTGTTTTATTAACTGTTAATTTAATAATATTTAATACTATACAATATACATTTATAATTAATTTGATTATTATTTATTAATACTTAGTTGGTAATAACAAAGTAAAATTTAAACGTTTTACCATCACTTTGGAAAACTTTTAGGTAAAAAATAAAATAGGTATATACAAATAATTTGTTGGATTTCATAATTTATAAGTACCTACAGCAAAATACATTTTTTTAAGATATAAAGACCTATAAGTTTTATAAGAAAAAAAAAAGTAACTTATTTTTAACTAAGTTAAGTTACTTTTTTTTTCCAACTAACTTGTAACTTTAACGAGTTAATAAAAAAGGAAAGTAACTTTTAACTTTAAACTTAACTTACATTTTTCCAAATTAACTTAACTTAACGAGTTAAAAAAATAGTTAACTTGCTCAGCCTTGG
>NW_021763061.1:0-844 GCF_005508785.2 Acyrthosiphon pisum
ATATATTTTTTAGGATTTTTTGGTAACAGAATTAATTACTTACGTGGAATCTTGTTTTAAATTTTCAATTCTTAAATACAAAAGTTGAAAATTTTATAAATTTTTAACTGCAGAATAATTATTCAAATTAAAATTTGATAAATTTTGTCGAAATTCGATCTTTAAATGCTTATAAAAAAAAATTGTGCCTATGTATTTTTTATATTTTTCAACTGATATTGTAACAATATATCAGGAGCTTTGTATTACATTTTTACACTTTTTGGCCCATCAGATAAAACTTAATTGATATTTATAGAAAAAAAAACTAAAAAAATTGAAAACTGAAAATGTCCGTAAACAGCTCCAAAAGAGTCAAAATATTTTCAAAATTGTATGGGGTATAGGAAATGCTAATATAAACATTCAGTAAAATTGTCGAGTCTCTACGGTCACTCGTTTTTTAATTACAACAAAATAAGAAAATCGCTACATAAGAAATCGAATGAATATTCAATGTTGTAAAAATTTGAATTTCAAACGATCATAAAAATTTAATTTGACTTTCTTATAGATATTTTTTGTTTGATAAAGGTAGATAATCTTATAAGGAATCTTGTACTACATTTTAAAATCTTAGTATTTAAAAAGAAAAATTTTTACGAATTCTTAACTCAAAATAATTTGCTAATTTTCGAGATTTTTCCATATTTTGTCAATTTTTGAACTTTAAATGCTTATAAAAAAAAACTGTGACTAAGGATTTTTAATATTTTTCATCTGCTTTTGAAACAATATACTAGGAGCCTTTTATTAAATTTTCAAGCTTTTTTAATCACCAAATAAAATTTTATTGATAGTTTTA
>NW_021763062.1:0-5540 GCF_005508785.2 Acyrthosiphon pisum
TTATTTTAAAACAGTATAAATGTATAGTATTAATTTTTTATTTTATTTAAAGCTTAAAGTTTGGCAACATTATTTATTGTTATATAATAAATAATAATACATACAATAAATCAGTAAAATACATTGGAAAAAAAAATCTAGTCCAATTCTTAAAGGAGCCTCCCCGGGAAATACTCCCATCAACCATCCCCCAAAAATATGCCACTGAATATAAACAAGATGCGTATATGTTACACATTGTGAGCGATGAGCGTGAGAGAGTGTTTCGATTAAATATGCGAGTACACATCAAATAACATATTATTATAACAAATCATGCCTATATACCTAATATTATGTAATACGATGATAAACAGACAGTCCTGTAAAGTATTTAAGTAAAAGTATTTGAGTAAAAGTATTCAAATACTTTTTTAAGTATTGAATAACATTTTAAATGCTTTCAGCATGAAGTATTTTGAATGGTATTTTAAATACTTTTTGGTATTGAATACTTTGGTTTTTTATTTCGAACATTTAATTTTCATTCGAAATAATTGGTTGGAAAAATATTATTGTCAACTACAATAATAGAATAATAGTTTTATTTAATATTCTGTATTTCCGTGTTAGCTGAAGCCCAAAGGTTTCTGAAAACCAGATTTCTAAAATAAGTTATTGAATATTGAATAACAATATTCCCATTAAAACTATTAGATAACTATTAGATTACCTACTACCTATGTGTTTATATTACGATAATTAGAAACCCACTTTAAAAACCAAAAGTATTTGAGTAGTATTTGAAATACTTTATAATTAAAGTATTTGAGTAGTATCTTAAATACTTAAAAAAAATGTATTTGAGTATTTACTCAAATACTTTTTAAAAGTATTCTTTTACAGGACTGTAAACAGATTACTTAAACTTAATAAATATACATATATTATACTATTAGACACAATGCCGCATTTAAACATTTTGCGCCCCGGTGCAAAAAAAATTGGCGCCCCCTAAACTTCTGGTGAAAAAAATTGCTTCCCCTTAAGGAGCCTACCCACGGAAAATATGGAAAATAGATCCTCATTAACCTTTTAGATTTTGAGCACAGAAAAGAATATTTGTTTTACAAATTGTGCTTTTTTTTACAAATATTGTTTATATGCAAAGATACATTTGAATTTATGTCACTTAAACCTTGCTTATAATTCTTCATATAAATAGTTTTTTTTTTTACATATTTAGGTAGGTTGTAGGTATTTCATGAATAAATAAAATAAAACTATATAAAACTATGCAAATTAATATTAATTAAAAAAATGTCAAACAGCATAATACTAATTTACTATATATATAATACTATTATTAAAATAATTAAAATTATACAATTTATTTTAATAATTCACAAGTAAACATATTTCTGGCCACAACATTTTGGCGCCCCTAAAATACTGGCGCCTGGGGCAGTTGTACCCAGCCCCCCCTTAAATGCGGCCCTGATTAGACGTGTGTTATTAAGTTCAATCACATACAAGGTGATTCACCAACATGCTAACCCCCTTTTTTCTTCAATAATGCAGTTATTCCAAATCTGATTTTTGGAATTTTTAAATATACTTATAAAGACCATATTTTAAAATTCTTGATATTTTTTATACTACTCAATAAGCGAAGTGGTGGATCAAATGGTTGGGGGGGGGGGAGCTAGAGTGCTTGGGAGCTGAAGAGCTCATCATTCCGCATATTGAACTTTTTTTTACTGTAAATTAGATACTTAGATATCAGGTATTCAGGTATCATGTAGAAGTTGTCAGAGCCGTGCCAACAGGGTGGCAAATGGGGCAAGTGCCCTAGGGTCTAGCCGGTCTAGGTGGAAAAATTTGTAACATTTTGAAGTATTTAAGTTGTTAAACTTTGTGTACTAAGGATAATAGTTCCATAATAATGGATTTAGTAGATATGGACGCTGTAGTGATTTGAACATTTTAGTAAATAATCAAGTAATAATTATGTAAAAATGTTTGATGTTTAATAAATACTAGATGTCTAGATCCAACATATTATTACATCTATTTTATATTTTTTTAAAACCATTTTTTAGGATTATTATCTTTATAAACATTTAAATAACTGAGATTTGGATAACTACTAGTTTGAATTTGGAATTAGGTAGGTACATCGTACATGTACATCAACATTTTCGATAAAATTATCCACTAAATAATGTACAATAGAATAGGTATGATTCTCATTTGAAAAACAGAAGTTTGTATACCCACAGTACTTTTTAATAGTAGTAGCAATGAAGTAAAATATTATGGTCTTTATTTAAAAGTTACAAAAATCTGATTTTGAATATTTTCTTTAGGTATTAATGGCAAAAAGCGGGAATATGAGTGACGCTCTGCTGTACAGTACGTCAGTACTACAGTAGGTTACAAGTGGGTCACTGTAATGGATTATGTTAAATTTGAATGCAATAATATAATATCATTGTTTACGAAAAACGATTCTGAGCCGAGTGGTTTGTCAGTCAAGTGGCGGATCAAGAGCTTAATTGGGGGGGAGGGGACAAAACAAACAGTACGAAAATTAGGTACAAAATTGGCTAAACATGGTGTGAAACATAGGGAAACTACGGCGATTGGGGGGATGCCCACTTTGCCCTCCCTCTGGATCCGCCACTGTGTCAGCTTAGGATATTTTATATTATATTTATATTTTTATTATTAATACAACAGCCGGTAAGTTGAGTTAATATTATATTTTGCTTTAGAAGTTTAAAGTACCCACAAATAATATTTTGAAATCACAACTCAAAACTCAAATCGATATTCTTTGTTTAAATATTTAATTTCATCCAAATTTTAACTTAAAATAACTATAAAAAAACTGTGCATATATATATATATATATATATATTAGATTTTTTGGTTACATTATGAACTACTTACGTGGAACCTTGTTTTAAATGTTCAATCTTTATCTATAAAAATTGAACATTTTATAAGCTTTTAACTGCAAAATAATTTGTAAATTTTCAATTTGATAAACATTTGAACTTAAAAAATCTTGTCTATGTATTTTTAAACTGATATTGTAACATTGTGCTAAGAGCATGAAAACAATATTTTTAATACTAAATGTACGATTTAATTTAATTTATTGCCATTCATAGAAAAAAAACTTGTAAATTTCAAGTATCTAGGTTATTCATTTCTAACCAAAATCAATTTTGTCGAAAACCAATTTTGCGTAAAGTGTTTTCGCGGCACTTTTGAAAACTACTGAGAATATTATATTTTTACCACCCGAATGCATCAACTAGAAACATTTTACCATAGGAAAAGATACTGAAGTTTAAAATTGAAGTATTATTTCGACTACCTACTTATCGTGTACACGGGCACACACAAAAAAAACATATATAAACACAAATCATTATAAAATCAATATACATTCTTCGCTCCGCTAAGAATTTAAAATAATATTGGTGAATCAGTGAATCACTCTGTACATTATACATCATGTGCACTCTGCTCAGAGGTTTATATGTATAAATTAGGTATAATAAGGTTAACTATAAAGTATTAAGGTCTAAGGATAATATAATAGTCCTTAAAATGGTTTTACAAAAATATAAAATATTGGATTTAGTATTTTATTGTACTCTGACCACTTTTAAAATTATAAATATTGATAGATTACTTATTACCAAGATTTTAAAATCATCTTAGCGCCATGTCTTCCAAACCCATAATCATCTATAGTATACATAAAGTTAAATAACTCGAAAACTACTCGATCACATTTTGATACATTTTCGGAAAAATTATCCGCTGAATAATTTACAATAGAAAATGGGAGTACCTACCTAAGGTTACCTACCTACTCATTTAAAAAACAGAAGTTTCTATCTCTATAAGACATTCTTTAATAGTACTACATAATATCTCAAGACTTTGAAAATATGGTTTTCGGTGTTTTTATGAATTTCAAAAATCAGATTTTGAATTAGGTAGGTACTGCATTATTGAAGAAAAAAGGCGCGAGCATACTCGGGAATCACTCAATCGCCCTGTATGTATTGGCACTAGGTATATTGTAAGCGGACAGACAGCTGATCATATCTAAATGATACACGTAAAATGGTACACTTAATACTTATACCTACAATCTACATGCATATAATTATACGACTGCCGGAATGAATATTATTATTATTGCCCGTGGCGAGACATCGTTTATCATTTATCAATAGGTATATAATAATATACATGCGTCGTAATGTAGTGCAGTGTACACGACTGAATGACAAAAGCAGATAGATACAAAGATACATAATATGTATAATAATATAATAATATGCACGCAAGATACCGTAGGTTTATATCAATATATCATCATCATCATCACCATCATATTATTATTATTATTATTATACTATATACATATATATATATATATATATATATATATATGTATGGTTCAGACGCGTATCTACCACAACCACGGCAATATTATATAGGTATATAAGTACGGTTGTACACTTGTACCGCGGCTGTACGAAAGTATTATTACGCGTTGTTGCACGCATTGCAAGTATCTACATAATATACACGCCCCGTCGAGACGTCAACGGCGCGCGATTTGTTCTCAGCGTTTACGAGACATACGAGTGTAAATATAATTTAGCGTATGTGGGTGTGTGTGTGCGTGTGTGAGTGCGCTTGTTTATAATTACGCGTATATATACTTAGCAGGAGGTAAACACATATTTCGCCCGGACCTTTACTTCGCATCCCGAAGGCCTCGGTTTATTGATTTTATTATTTCTACTTAAACCGCCTTAACCGCTTCAACAAAAACAAGGCATTTTCCACACACGCACTGCGGTTGCCGGGCATACAATATACATAGTATATATATAAATGTGTGTGTGTATACTCGAGTGTATATTATATACGTGGACTCTTGACATTTTTTATGTTGTATACTTGTGTAGTAGTTGTATACGATCTATATATAACTAATCTTTCATATATATACAGACACAAGACACAATATAACACATACACATACACACATTTGGCAAATATAGAACGTAACAGCCACGCAACTCAAAATATTAATAGTTTTCAGAAAAATCGATTTTAAAGTTTAAAACGAAGAAATGTATTATAAAGGATACACATTTGATAAGTACACATTGTTTGAAATTAAAAACTTAAAAACTTACAAGCCGCATTATTTTAAAATTTTACATTCATTTTAAATACTATAATTATATGGAATTATCTTTAAAACATAACAATTTTGACTCGTGGTAATGCGTGGCTTTTTACAATTGTATTTTTTAAAGGAATGCAAGAATCCCTCATTTTAAGATTTGGCACATACATGTTGTCTTTAATAACGCCATCATATCGCACTATAAAATATAGCAGTGTTGAATATTAAAATTTCAAGTTACCTCCCAGACAGCAATTTTTTGTTTAATAATATTATTATAATATTATAATAACGAATAATATTAGTATAATGTTATTATAATACTCTT
>NW_021763063.1:0-1218 GCF_005508785.2 Acyrthosiphon pisum
AAATCCTAACTATATTTATAACAAAATATTAAAAATAATAATTTCGAATGGCAGGGGGCTGAATTATATCACTAATACCATATTTTCGAAATTCTTAATTTTGCTATGTTGTGACGGCTGATGGTTTATTGCATTTACATTGGGACAAAAAATAAAATAAATGGTTTTAAGAGATTGATTACCATTTTGCTCTTTAGTCCTCACGATATGTGGACTATCACTACAGTGTACAATGTGTTCAATGCTCTTCACCTATCTGTAAGCAGTATAGCAGTGTATACCTAATGGGTATATATATTATATTAACTGCATAACATAATGTATTTAGCTAAAAACAACAAGCAATATGTATTAAATGACCTATTTGTACATGAGCATAATCGCAACTAGGGTTAAAATTCTGGGGGGCTACAGCCCAACTAACAAAATTATTAATTTAAAATAATCTATAAGCAGCTTATATCTAAATAAATAAGGAATGTTTTTTGGAGGGGTCTGAATCGTAGTCAGGGGGAGGGGGCTAAAGCCCTTCCCCTCTACTATAATTGCGCCTCTAAACTTGGGCCCTATTTATTGGTCGCACACCCACTAATATGTACCAAGTTGCGGCACTGCTCTTACCGTCTTACAAATGTATAAAACATAATATCAAAAAACTGTTTTGCGTGGGAAGGAACCGAGAACGCTGCAGTCATAACTAAGAAACGAAATTTTCACCACATAAAAAAAGAACTTTGGCTGTGCAATATCGTTTTTATTTTTTCGTTATCGGAACTTCAAAAAAAGTTATTAAAGTTTGAAAAACACAAATAATAATGGATTTTAAAACAATAGGAACTTTTTTCGTATAAGTATTATTAAAAAAATAAAAACGATATTGCAATTTAAATTTTGTTTTTTCGTTATGACTGTAGCCTTCTCAGTTCTTTGCCGCGCCAAAACGTTTTTGCTATGCTATTGCTATGCCGTACGTGTGTACAGCGGAGACATCACATGCGGGTGCGACGTCCTCTAAAAAGTCACAACAATTTTACACTATTTATCATCAATGATACATATTTGTATATAGACAGCTATTAAATTCGTAGTATGATAATGTCATTATTTTAATAATTATTAAGAACTTCTCAAGATGGTAAACAAAAATACGTTTTTCTGATTTGAAAAAAAAAAAAATGTTTATTTCGTATTTCTATTTACTCTAAACGAAAAATAATA
>NW_021763064.1:0-865 GCF_005508785.2 Acyrthosiphon pisum
TGTATGTTGACATTGATTTGTTAACAGTTGAAAAATTAATTAGTACAAACACAAATTGGTTAAGAATTAAACTGTTTATTTAACTTGACTGTTAATTTGTGAATTCAAAATCAAATATAATTATTGTATTAATAATTTTCTACCTGTAAATACATAACACATATTATTAATCATAGTACCTATTATAAATATATTAACACATCATAAAATACTGAATTAATATTTTAAATTTAAGTTAATATTATTTCATGTTTTATTATTCATCTAATTTTTATGAAATTGAAATTTGAAAATTATGTGATAGACATATTTATTTTTTATTCAACTTTATTTTTATTTGATACACAACTTACATAATATTATAGTAGGTATTATAGTAGGTTGATTACTGTACACATCTTAAATTGTACGTTTACGTTGAATAGATAGTAGTTGAAAAATGAATTGATACAAACACCAATTAATTAAGATTTAAACTGTTTATTTAACTTAACCGTTAATTTGTGAAATCAAAATCAAATATAATTATTGTATTAATAATTTTCTACCTGTAAATACATAACACATATTATTAATCATAGTACCTATTATAAATATATTAACACATCATAAAATACTGAATTAATATTTTTAAATTTAATTTAATATTAAATATTATATTATTTCATGTTTTATTATTCATTTGATTTTTATTTCACTGAAATTTGGGAAAATTAATTAAGCATATTTAATTATAATCAATCATATTAATATTTAAAACATAACTTATTATTAAAAAAAAAAAAAAACATACTTATTAACTTTATGTTTGGGAATCATATTGGTATGGCAGCGTGATCTTCTGTATGATTTCTGTGAATAACTT
>NW_021763065.1:0-1581 GCF_005508785.2 Acyrthosiphon pisum
TGTTTATATTAGCATTTTATATATACGATAAAATTTTTAAAATAATTTTTACTCTTTTTGAGCTGTTTACGGACATTGTAAGTTTTCAATTTTTTTAGTTTTTTTTTTTCTATAAATATCAATAAAGTTTTATCTGTTGGGCCAAAAAGTGTATAAATTTAATACAAAGCTCCTGATATATTGTTACAATATCAGTTGAAAAATATTAAAAATACATAGGCACAATTTTTTTTTATAAGCATTTAAAGATCAAATTTTGACAAAATTTATTAAATTTTAATTTGAAAAATTATTTTGTAGTTAAAAATTTATAAAATGTTCAATTTTTGTATCTAAGAATTGAAAATTTAAAACAAGATTCCACGTAAGTAATTAATTCTGTTACCAAAAAATCTAAAAAATACATTTACGCAGTTTATTTTTATAGTCATTTTAAGTACAAATTTGGACGAAATTACATATTAAAAACCTAGGATAACTATTTTAGTTATTTTGTTGTGATTGTATAATATTATTCGTGGGTACTTGAAACTTCTAAAGTATACTATTATATATCTATGATAGTACCACGGTTTTTTGTTGATGTATAACGCGTTATAAGTACCTAATAGATATTATGATATGATTAATTTGGAATTTATTATAGGTACCTATTATAGGTCAATTTTTTTTTAATACCATAGATAAGTGTAATTATGTCTAATACATAGACTGATATACCGTCTCCGCTCAGAATCGTTTTTCTTATACAGTGATATTATATCATTGAATTCAAATTTAATTCTACCCATTATACAGTGTCCCACTTGTAACCTGCTGTACAACAGAGCGACATCCACTTACCCACCTTTTTTTGTATTATTCTGCTGAATTTCACTGAATAACACGTTAATATACCTAGAATACCTTGAAAGTTTGGTTTTCATAATATATTCCTGTTAATCGTCACAATCTTAGTTTTCCTAGGATTGAGTCGGTTAATTGGTCGTCATTGGTTTAATTTTATACTATTCGGTAAACTTTAGTTGTTATAATACAAAACACAAAAACTCATAGTTAATAATAAATTATTTGGAATAATGTACAATTTCCTTTTAAAAATACTAATATTTGCCAACTTTTTTCTCTTTTTTTAAATTAAATAAAAATAATTAGCACATTTCTGGATTTCAGTTGATAGGACAATTAAATAGCTTTAAAATAAAAATAAAATTACGTCAAAATGTTGAAAAGTTTTTAAGATACATAAACAAATGCGTGATACGCATGGTTTTGATAAAAATAAGTTAATTGCAGCTCATTACTAAAATAATAAAAGTTAGATTCAATCTTTAAAGGGTATTTCTTCATCATTTTTGGTATACCTACTTGCATATGACGTTGGCCGGTCACTTCACTCTGGAACACATTGTATATTATTTAATATTTTTTTTTTTCGTAAAATGGCCTCATTTAAAAAATATTAGTATATAGGCACATAGCAATAAGTAATGAATAATGTATTTTATTTTATATATCATTTTATTTATAAATTATAATTTACAAGCTTTTTTCCTTGCTAAATAATCATCGATTTTTTTT
>NW_021763066.1:0-887 GCF_005508785.2 Acyrthosiphon pisum
GTAATATTTGCAATATCAAAGGTCATTTGGCTCCTATGTGTAAAAGTAAGAACAATAAACCAAAGTATGATAACCGCTCACACAATAAATTTTTATCCGAAAATTCTGGTAATAACACGAATGAAAATATTCATGATGACGCAATCGCGTACAATTTATCTGACACTTTTTTTAATATGATTGAAAATAACTTTCAAAATAAAGTAAAACCGTACATAATCAATTTATTAATTGAAAATAAAGATTTAAAATTTGAAATAGATACGGGGGCTGTGCATAGTGTAATGTCAAAACAATTATATGATACAAGTTTTAATAATTTAACTTTATTACCAAACGATATTTCACTACGCGATTACGTCGGAAATGATATAAGCCCAATAGGAAAATTAATAGTAAATGCTAAATATTTGAAAAAGTCTTTTAAAATGTGCATTTACGTAATAAAAAACGGAGGACCGCCATTAATTGGTAGAAATGATTTAAAAATAATAAACTATTCTCCCATTTATAACACTATAAATGTAAACGAAAATATAGAGAATATATTAAAAAATTTCGAGCATTTATTCAAAAATGAAATCGGCACCTTTAATAAATACCAAATATCGCTAAACATTAAAAAGGGGGCAATACCCAAGTTTTTCAAGCCAAGGTCAATTCCTTTAGCACTAAAATCTAAGGTAGAGTCGGAAATTGATCGTTTAATAGATAATAATATTTTAACTCCTGTGAACTATAGCGAATGGGCCACTCCAATTGTTCCAATTCTTAAGCCCGACGGTACAGTTAGAATTTGTGGTGATTTCAAAATTACAATCAACCCCGTATTGGAAAGGAACTGAGTATCCCTTACCAAAAAATAGAACATCTTTTATGCGAATATA
>NW_021763067.1:0-848 GCF_005508785.2 Acyrthosiphon pisum
ATTCACAATCATCACAATCATCATACATATTCATATCATATCATCGTGAGTTTGCCTTTTATAACACTGTACATCATAATATCATTTAAAATATCTACCTGGTTTGTAAACTATTAATATTGTGTATATAACTAAAATATAACCATGTAAAATAAAAATGATTGTGTCCATTTAGTGTTGTAAATTTTTTTTTTATATGTAAAATATTATGTAATGTGTAACACGCCATGTATAACCTATAATCATATCATATTTAAATAATGTCTACCTATGTACCTACTTTCATTTTGTAAATTTCTATACATCGTTGTTAAATATTTACTGTACCTACCCATGTTTATTGCAAAATTATAAAATGTATAATATTATGTTATGTGTATAAAGTTTAAAGCATTGTTTAACTACCTACTACACAATTTATAATAAACACGTCTTGTACTCTTGTCAATGAAAAAATTCTTCGAAAACGCAATAGATTTAATAATTTATTTTGTTTATTTGTGTAGGTATCCACCATAGGGTTTTCAAATTCAAAATATATTTATGTTCAATGTACTATTTTCTTTGCACAAGAGACATTTGATGTCTATATTATTTCTACTGTTCAAAATATGAACTTACGTACTTATGTAGGTACTGTAAAAATAATGACGAACCTTTAAAAAAGATAATAATTAATATAATTTAATCATACATATCTATAATATTATATTATTGTCAGCCAGGTCAACTGCAGATAGTTTTTAAATCGTATTTTATAATACCTAAGTGGAAAATCACACCCTAATTTTCATCAAAGACTAATACATTAGAGTAATACAAGACCAAATTTGAACCAGGCTAAATGT
>NW_021763068.1:0-752 GCF_005508785.2 Acyrthosiphon pisum
ATAGTAAAATTGTACACGTACCTTAAACAAACTGCCAGTCGTTCTCTTGGTGTTATGGCCTCTCTCCAAAAAGTGTCTTGTTTTTTAATATCATCTTCAATTTTATGCAACAATACGTTGAAACTGTATTGTGGCATTCGAAAATATTCAAAAATTTTCGTTTCATGATCAACCAGTTCTTTATATAAAGTGGCAAATTCTCCTTCTGTTTTTCTTTTTTTCCATACGTCGTGAACCCAAAGTCTTTTTTGTTTTGTATTATTCTTTGTTTTTTCTTCTTCGTCTAGTAACAATGCAAGTACAGCTAGATCTTCTAGGTCATCTAAGTTCTCAGCCATATTTTCACTCAAATATCCTATACTATAAAATTAAGATTCCGAGAACCGTAGCGCCCCCTAGGTTTTAGCCACCCGTGGAACAGAAAACGCCAGCGTTAGTAAACCCGTGGCGTAAAAAATCAAGCACCGCTCCGTTTCTACAGTCCGCCCGGGCCGTTCACGACGATTCCTTAGCGCGGCCAATCGCGTATCTTCGCCGCGGCGGCGGTCGGTGGGTTTTCAAATTTTTCAAAAAATGTTATGCTTTTTACGCCGTTTTTCACTTTTTCGACATTTTATCACCCCCGTCACTCCTCTATTCACATATAGTTAGTTTGTTTTAAAAGCCACCGATGTGCGGTTTGTACGCGATATCGGTCCATAGCCATCGCAATCGTAGCAGCGTCGGTCGTTATTATTGCTTTTTCCGTTTTT